>NW_028133700.1:0-33000 GCF_964662115.1 Mustela nivalis | reverse complement strand
ATGAAGGTGCCATCATGGACACATACTCCAGCCTCAGCCAACGTCTGATCCTCAGCCTGACTTCAGATGCAGGAGATTTTGATTCAGCCTCTGCAGAGTGGGCCTGCTCTGCCCTTGGCTCCAATCCTCACACTAGCTTGTGTTTTCAGACTTCCCTCCTCACACTCCTGGCCCACAAACCCTCCCTACTGGGAATTCTGGGGCCACAATGAAGCACTGTGCCTGCCTCCCAGGAGAAAAACCTTGTCTATGGCGCTGCCCAGAAACCCCAAATGAGGATCAAACTGCTTGGCCCTCGGCAACACCCCAATTGCATAGGCTACCTTAAACAGTGATGCTCTGTCGCAAATAGCCTGAGCACAGACCTTCCAACAGACACCGACACAGCTGGCTGCACACCCAGCACATTGGACCCGCCACTGCCTTAGGCCACCATCCATTCCCAACCTGGGTTTTCAGTCATCGGAACCTAGACCTTATCTCCAATCCCTGCACAGGGGGGAACCTGATGCACAAGTCAGAACCCCTCCTTCCGCATGGCAAGAAACCTTGCTGCTGGCAGTGAGTCAAACCTTCAGTGTAGGAGAAAACGGCATGGCCCATGAGGCCACGCCCAAGCGTGAGGGCCGCCTTGGGCACAAACACACATTGTGACCCTCAGCGTGAGTACCTTATTCAAGTAACGCCTCTCAGTGACTGGACCAAGAGCCCGCATATGTGGCTTGCCATGCACATAGGCACCCAGGACTAACTAGATGGTGTGTATTCCAGTTGAGGGAACCCACTGCTGTGCTCTAGAGTCCCTCTCCTGGGGGGTCCCCTGTGGCAGAAAAGTACTCTTCATTCCCACAGAAAGAGCACAAACACTTGGGAGCTTGGACAATCCCCCGAGAGGAAGGCTCTTCCTCGGCCTCTGAGACAACCCCTACCCTGACCGGACACTGTAAACGCAACACCCAGAGACAAAATCCTGACTGACTGCCTCCCACTTGCCCTACTTTGATTTCCAGAGGATCTCCCCTCACGGACTAGAGATCAGGCCTGCCATTACATTGGCCCCTAGCCGAGCCAAGTTTGCTTTTTCAGACATCTGTCCCCACAGCCCTGGCCAACACAGCCTCTAGGCTGGGTCCTCTGGAGCCATACCACAGGACCGTGCCTGCTCTCTCCTGGGAAACTGTGTCCATTCCTTTGGCCACACACCTCCAGAATATGAGAAACCTCAAGGCCTCCGAGGACATCCCACTACTGGGAGCCTCACTGGACTCGCAGGGGCATTCGGACACAAGCTGAGCAGCTACATCCATGAATGCATGCACACAGATGTCAACAGAGATAGAAGGTTGAGCCGGACAGGCCTTTAGGCCGTATTCTCAACTCTTGCTTTGGTTTCCAGGTGTCACTCCTCAGAGGCTTTGGTTCGAAGAACAGGGTATGGGGCTTTCCTGAGGCACGGAACAGAACTCCTCTCGTCTCCACATGGGAAGTTTCCTTGTTGGAGCCGTGTCAAACACCTCATGTTGGAAAATCCTGCAGAGTCCCTGAGCCACCTCCACATTCCAAGGTCTCCCAGGCCACCAAGCCACAGTAGGACTCATCTTCAGGAGAGACCATTTCAACTCTCCCCTCTGGGTAGCTCACCCAGGAGCCCGCAGATTGAGCCTGCCTTGTCCTGACTAAAGAGTGGGAATATGAGGTGGCGTTCCCAGGCATCCATGCTTAGACACCTGCTCTCGAGTCTTTCCATATGGGGCCTCTTGGAACCATGCAATAGGACTCGACTGTCGTGCAGAAGGTAAACTTCAGTTTTGGAGCAGTTCACAAATCCCATCGTAGAAAAAACTTTCTGGCCTCATGAAGCCCCCATACCCTTCAGGAAGAGGCCATGCTGGACAAAAACTCGAGCCTGAGGCACGTCTCATAGTTGACATGACCTCAGTGCAGGAGATCTCGATTCAGCCTCTGCAGAGTGGGCCTGCCGTGCCCTCGGTCCCAAACCTCACGCTAGCTTGTGTTTTCCGACTTCCTTCCTCACACTCCTGGCAAACAAGCCCTCCGGACTAGGAACTCCGGAACCAAAACCCAGCCCAGTGTCTGCCCAATGGAAGAAAAACGTTTCTCTGTGGGGCTCTCCAGAAAACCCAGAATAGGATCAACCTGCTCGGGCCTCGACGGTACCCAAACTGGATAGGCTGCTCTGGGCACTCGTGCTCTGCCTGACACAGCCTGAAGCCAGACATCCAGACAGACAAGGAGACAGCTGGCCGCACACCCAGCACTTCGGACACGCCATGGTCTTACGCCGTCACCTCATCCTAACCTTGGTTTTCAGATATCTAAACCTAGACATTATATCAATTCTCCACACAGCTGGGTATAGCAAGCACAAAACAGAACTCCTCCTTCCCCATGGCTGTCAAGCTTGCTCTTGGCATGGAGTCACACCTTCAGGGTGGGAGAAACCTTCATGGCCCCTGATGCCACGCCCAAACTTGAGTGCTGCTTGGGCACAAATTCACACTGTGACCCTCAGCATGAGCCCCATGTCAAAGAAAGGCCTGTCAGGGCCTGGACCAAGAGCCCACATATGGGGCTTGCCAAGCCCCTATGCACCCAATCCTCACCACGGTTTGAATTTTCCAGTCGCCCCGCCCGTACCTGGAGCTCTGCTCTGGAATCCCTTTCTTGGAGAGACCCATGAGCCAGACAACACGACTCCACCCTTCCCACAAAATGACCCCAAACTCTTGGGAGCTGGGACAAATCCCCAGAGAGGGATACTCGTCCACAGTACCTGAGGCCACCGCTCCAATCCACGGCTATCCCGGACACAACATCCAGAGACAAAAGCCTGAAGGAACGCCTCCCACTCGCCCTTGTTTCAGAGGCCCAGGAGCTCCCTCTCGGGCTGTACATCCGGCCTGCCATACCCTAGGCGCCACTCCTAAGCTGAGTTTGTGTATTCAGACTTCTGTGCCCACAGCCTGGACCCACACAACATCCAGGCTAGGGCCTCTGGACCAAACAGCGAAAGATTGTGCCAGCCCTCTCCAAGGAAAGTGTGCCCAATCCATTGACCACAACCCTACAGGTTAGGGAAAAGCTCAAAGGTCCCTGAGGGTATCAATAGTATAAGCCACCCTGGACTAAGAGGGGCTCTCTGACAGCAGTGGAGCAACTATCTCCACTTAGTCTCTCAGACAGTGTCCCCAGAGACAGAAGGTTGAAATGGACAGGCCCCCAGGCCCTAATCTGAACCTTAGCTTTGGTTTCCATGTTTCCGTTCTCAACGGACTGTTTTCGTAGACCAGCACCTGGGGCTTTTCTGAGGCACCAAACCAAACATCTCTCATCTCCACATGGGCAGCTTTCTTACTGGGATGTATCAAACACTTCAGGTAGGAGAGTTCCGCAGGGCCACTGAACAACCAGCACATTCCAAGGTCTCCATGGACCCAAACGAACATTATGACGCTTCCTCAGGAGAGGCCATTTCATCTCAGCCCCCTGGGTCGCGTGTTCCAGAGGCAGCAGATCAAGCATATCTTGTAGCTAATAGCCAATGGGAATGCGAGATATGCTGTACAGGGATCCATCCTTCGAACCCTGCTCTCCAGTCCTTCCATATGGTATGTCCTGTAGCCGTGCAACAGGACTCGAATGTCCCGCAGAGGGAAACCTTGTGGTTTGGGGCAACCTCCAAACTCAGTGTGGGAAAACTTCCTTGGCCTCATGAGGCCCCCACTTCATGAAGGTGCCATCATGGACACATACTCCAGCCTCAGCCAACGTCTGATCCTCAGCCTGACTTCAGATGCAGGAGATTTTGATTCAGCCTCTGCAGAGTGGGCCTGCTCTGCCCTTGGCTCCAATCCTCACACTAGCTTGTGTTTTCAGACTTCCCTCCTCACACTCCTGGCCCACAAACCCTCCCTACTGGGAATTCTGGGGCCACAATGAAGCACTGTGCCTGCCTCCCAGGAGGAAAACCTTGTCTGTGGCGCTGCCCAGAAACCCCAAATGAGGATCAAACTGCTTGGCCCTCGGCAACACCCCAATTGCATAGGCTACCTTAAACAGTGATGCTCTGTCGCAAATAGCCTGAGCCCAGACCTTCCAACAGACACCGACACAGCTGGCTGCACACCCAGCACATTGGACCCGCCACTGCCTTAGGCCACCACCCATTCCCAACCTGGGTTTTCAGTCATCGGAACCTAGACCTTATCTCCAATCCCTGCACAGGGGGGAACCTGATGCACAAGTCAGAACCCCTCCTTCCCCATGGCAAGAAACCTTGCTGCTGGCAGTGAGTCAAACCTTCAGTGTAGGAGAAAACGGCATGGCCCATGAGGCCACGCCCAAGCGTGAGGGCCGCCTTGGGCACAAACACACATTGTGACCCTCAGCGTGAGTACCTTATTCAAGTAACGCCTCTCAGTGACTGGACCAAGAGCCCGCATATGTGGCTTGCCATGCCCATAGGCACCCAGGACTAACTAGATGGTGTGTATTCCAGTTGAGGGAACCCACTGCTGTGCTCTAGAGTCCCTCTCCTGGGGGGTCCCCTGTGGCAGAAAACAGTACTCTTCATTCCTACAGAATGAACACAAACACTTGGGAGCTTGGACAATCCCCCAACAGGAAGGCTCTTCCTCGGCCTCTGAGACAACCCCTAACCTGACCGGACACTGTAAACGCAACACCCAGAGACAAAATCCTGACTGACTGCCTCCCACATGCCCTACTTTGATTTCCAGAGGATCTCCCCTCACGGACTAGAGATCAGGCCTGCCATTACATTGGCCCCTAGCTGAGCCAAGTTTGCTTTTTCAGACATCTGTCCCCACAGCCCTGGCCAACACAGCCTCTAGGCTGGGTCCTCTGGAGCCATACCACAGGACCGTGCCTGCTCTCTCCTGGGAAACTGTGTCCATTCCTTTGACCCCACACCTCCAGAATATGAGAAACCTCAAGGCCTCCGAGGACATCCCACTATTGGGAGCCTCACTGGACTCACAGGGGCATTCGGACACAAGCTGAGCAGCTACATCCATGAATGCATGCACACAGATGTCAACAGAGATAGAAGGTTGAGCCGGACAGGCCTTTAGGCCGTATTCTCAACTCTTGCTTTGGTTTCCAGGTGTCACTCCTCAGAGGCTTTGGTTCGAAGAACAGGGTATGGGGCTTTCCTGAGGCACGGAACAGAACTCCTCTCGTCTCCACATGGGAAGTTTCCTTGTTGGAGCCGTGTCAAACACCTCATGTTGGAGAATCCTGCAGAGTCCCTGAGCCACCTCCACATTCCAAGGTCTCCCAGGCCACCAAGCCACAGTAGGACTCATCTTCAGGAGAGTCCATTTCAACTCTCTCCTCTGGGTAGCTCACCCAGGAGCCCGCAGAATGAGCCTGCCGTGTTCTGACTAAAGAGTGGGAACACGAGGTGGCGTTCCCAGGCATCCGTGCTTAGACAGCTGCTCTAGAGTCTTTCCATATGGGGCCTCTTGGAACCATCCAATAGGACTCGACTGTCGTGCAGAAGGTAGCCTCCAGTTTTGGAGCAGTTCACAAATCCCATCGTAGGCAAATCTTTCTGGCCTCATGAAGCCCCCACACCCTTCAGGAAGAGGCCATGCTGGACAAGAACTCTAGCTTGAGGCACGTCTCATAGTTGACATGACCTCAGTGCAGGAGATCTCGATTCAGCCTCTGCAGAGTGGGCCTGCCGTGCCCTCGGTCCCAAACCTCACGCTAGCTTGTGTTTTCAGACTTCCTTCCTCACACTCCTGGCAAACAAGCCCTCCGGACTAGGAACTCCGGAACCAAAACCCAGCCCAGTGTCTGCCCAATGGAAGAAAAACGTTTCCCTGTGGGGCTCTCCAGAAAACCCAGATGAGGATCAACCTGCTCGGGCCTCGACGGTACCCGAACTGGATAGGCTGCTCTGGGCACTCATGCTCTGCCTGACACAGCCTGAAGCCAGACGTCCAGACAGACAAGGAGACAGCTGGCCGCACACCCAGCACTTCGGACACGCCATGGTCTTATGCCGTCACCTCATCCTAACCTTGGTTTTCAGATATCTGAACCTAGACATTATATCAATTCTCCACACAGCTGGGTATAGCAAGCACAAAACAGAACTCCTCCTTCCCCATGGCTGTCAAGCTTGCTCTTGGCATGGAGTCACACCTTCAGGGTGGGAGAAACCTTCATGGCCCCTGATGCCACGCCCAAACTTGAGTGCTGCTTGGGCACAAATTCACACTGTGACCCTCAGCATGAGCCCCATGTCAAAGAAAGACCTGTAAGGGCCTGGACCAAGAGCCCACATATGGGGCTTGCCAAGCCCCTTTGCACCCAATCCTCACCACGGTTTGAATTTTCCAGTCGCCCCGCCCGTACCTGGAGCTCTGCTCTGGAATCCCTTTCTTGGAGAGACCCATGAGCCAGACAACACGACTCCACCCTTCCCACAAAATGACCCCAAACTCTTGGGAGCTGGGACAAATCCCCAGAGAGGGATACTCGTCCACAGTACCTGAGGCCACCGCTCCAATCCACGGCTATCCCGGACACAACATCCAGAGACAAAAGCCTGAAGGAACGCCTTCCACTCGCCCTTGTTTCAGAGGCCCAGGAGCTCCCTCTCGGGCTGTACATCCGGCCGGCCATACCCTAGGCGCCACTCATAAGCTGAGTTTGTGTATTCAGACTTCTGTGCCCACAGCCTGGACCCACACAACATCCAGGCTAGGGCCTCTGGACCAAACAGCGAAAGATTGTGCCTGCCCTCTCCAAGGAAAGTGTGCCCAATCCATTGACCACAACCCTACAGGTTAGGGAAAAGCTCCAAGGTCCCTGAGGCCATCAATAGTATAGGCCACCCTGGACTAAGAGGGGCTCTCTGACACCAGCGGAGCAACTATCTCCACTTAGACTCTCAGACAGTGTCCCCAGAGACAGAAGGTTGAAATGGACAGGCCCCCAGGCCCTAATCTGAACCTTAGCTTTGGTTTCCATGTTTCCGTTCTCAGAGGACTGTTTTCGTAGACCAGCACATGGGGCTTTTCTGAGGCACCAAACCAAACATCTCTCATCTCCACATGGGCAGCTTTCTTACTGGGATGTATCAAACACTTCAGGTAGGAAAGTTCCGCAGGGCCACTGAACAATCAGCACATTCCAAGGTCTCCATGGACCCAAACGCACATTATGACGCATCCTCAGGAGAGGCCATTTCAACTCAGCCCCCTGGGTCGCGTGTTCCAGAGGCAGCAGATCAAACATATCTTGTCGCTAATAGCCAATGGGAATGCGAGGCATGCAGTACAGGGATCCATCCTTCAAACCCTGCTCTCCAGTCCTTCCATATGGTATGTCCTGGAGCCATGCAACAGGACTCGAATGTCCCGCAGAAGGAAACCTTGTGGTTTGGGGCAACCTCCAAACTCAGTGTGGGAAAACTTCCTTGGCCTCATGAGGCCCCCACTTCATGAAGGTGCCATCATGGACACATACTCCAGCCTCAGCCAACGTCTGATCCTCAGCCTGACTTCAGATGCAGGAGATTTTGATTCAGCCTCTGCAGAGTGGGCCTGCTCTGCCCTTGGCTCCAATCCTCACACTAGCTTGTGTTTTCAGACTTCCCTCCTCACACTCCTGGCCCACAAACCCTCCCTACTGGGAATTCTGGGGCCACAATGAAGCACTGTGCCTGCCTACCAGGAGAAAAATATTGTCTATGGCGCTGCCCAGAAACCCCAAATGAGGATCAAACTGCTTGGCCCTCGGCAACACCCCAATTGCATAGGCTACCTTAAACAGTGATGCTCTGTCGCAAATAGCCTGAGCCCAGACCTTCCAACAGACACCGACACAGCTGGCTGCACACCCAGCACATTGGACCCGCCACTGCCTTAGGCCACCATCCATTCCCAACCTGGGTTTTCAGTCATCGGAACCTAGACCTTATCTCCAATCCCTGCACAGGGGGGAACCTGATGCACAAGTCAAAACCCCTCCTTCCCCCTGGCAAGAAACCTTGCTGCTGGCAGTGAGTCAAACCTTCAGTGTAGGAGAAAACGGCATGGCCCATGACGCCACGCCCAAGCGTGAGGGCCGCCTTGGGCACAAACACACATTGTGACCCTCAGCGTGAGTACCTTATTCAAGTAACGCCTCTCTGTGATTGGACCAATAGCCCGCATATGTGGCTTGCCGTGCCCATCGGGACCCAGGACTAACTAGATGGTGTGTATTCCAGTTGAGGGAACCCACTGCTGTGCTCTAGAGTCCCTCTCCTGGGGGGTCCCCTGTGGCAGAAAACAGTACTCTTCATTCCCACAGAATGAACACAAACACTTGGGAGCTTGGACAATCCCCCGAGAGGAAGGCTCTTCCTCGGCCTCTGAGACAACCCCTAACCTGAACGGACACTGTAAATGCAACACCCAGAGACAAAATCCTGAGTGACTGCCTCCCACTTGCCCTACTTTGATTTCCAGAGGATCTCCCCTCACGGACTAGAGATCAGGCCTGTCATTACATTGGCCCCTAGCCGAGCCAAGTTTGCTTTTTCAGACATCTGTCCCCACAGCCCTGGCAAACACAGCCTCTAGGCTGGGTCCTCTAGAGCCATACCACAGGACAGTGCCTGCTCTCTCCTAGGAAACTGTGTCCATTCCTTGGGCCACACACCTCCAGAATATGAGAAACCTCAAGGCCTCCGAGGACATCCCACTACTGGGAGCCTCACTGGACTCACAGGGGCATTCGGACACAAGCTGAGCAAATACATCCATGAATGCATGCACACAGATGTCAACAGAGATAGAAGGTTGAGCCGGACAGGCCTTTAGGCCGTAGTCTCAACTCTTGCTTTGGTTTCCAGGTGTCACTCCTCAGAGTCTTTGGATTGAAAAACAGGGTATGGTGCTTTCCTGAGGCACGGAACAGAACTCCTCTCGTCTCCACATGGGAAGTTTCCTTGTTGGAGCCGTGTCAAACACCTCATGTTGGAGAATCCTGCAGAGTCCCTGAGCCACCTCCACATTCCAAGGTCTCCCAGGCCACCAAGCCACAGTTGGACTCATCTTCAGGAGAGACCATTTCAAATCTCCCCTCTGGGTAGCTCACCCAGGAGCCCGCAGATTGAGCCTGCCTTGTCCTGACTAAAGTGTGGGAATATGAGGTGGCATTCCCAGGCATCCATGCTTAGACACCTGCTCTCGAGTCTTTCCATATGGGGCCTCTTGGAACCATCCAATCGGACTCGACTGTCGTGCAGAAGGTAAACTTCAGTTTTGGAGCAGTTCACAAATCCCATCGTAGGCAAAACTTTCTGGCCTCATGAAGCCCCCACACCCTTCAGGAAGAGGCCATGCTGGACAAGAACTCTAGCCTGAGGCACGTCTCATAGTTGACATGACCTCAGTGCAGGAGATCTCGATTCAGCCTCTGCAGAGTGGGCCTGCCGTGCCCTCGGTCCCAAACCTCACGCTAGCTTGTGTTTTCAGACTTCCTTCCTCACACTCCTGGCAAACAAGCCCTCCGGACTAGGAACTCCGGAACCAAAACCCAGCCCAGTGTCTGCCCGACGGAAGAAAAAGGTTTCCCTGTGGGGCTCTCCAGAAATCCCAGATGAGGATCAACCTGCTCGGGCCTCGACGGTACCCGAACTGGATAGGCTGCTCTGGGCACTCATGCTCTGCCTGACAGAGCCTGAAGCCAGACGTCCAGACAGACAAGGAGACAGCTGGCCGCACACCCAGCACTTCGGACACGCCATGGTCTTATGCCGTCACCTCATCCTAACCTTGGTTTTCAGATATCTGAACCTAGACATTATATCAATTCTCCACACAGCTGGGTATAGCAAGCACAAAACAGAACTCCTCCTTCCCCATGGCTGTCAGCTTGCTCTTGGCATGGAGTCACACCTTCAGGGTGGGAGAAACCTTCATGGCCCCTGATGCCACGCCCAAACTTGAGTGCTGCTTGGGCACAAATTCACACTGTGACCCTCAGCATGAGCCCCATGTCAAAGAAAGGCCTGTCGGGGCCTGGACCAAGAGCCCACATATGGGGCTTGCCAAGCCCCTATGCACCCAATCCTCACCACGGTTTGAATTTTCCAGTCGCCCCGCCCGTACCTGGAGCTCTGCTCTGGAATCCCTTTCTTGGAGAGACCCATGAGCCAGACAACACGACTCCACCCTTCCCACAAAATGACCCCAAACTCTTGGGAGCTGGGACAAATCCCCAGAGAGGGATACTCGTCCACAGTACCTGAGGCCACCGCTCCAATCCACGGCTATCCCGGACACAACATCCAGAGACAAAAGCCTGAAGGAACGCCTCCCACTCGCCCTTGTTTCAGAGGCCCAGGAGCTCCCTCTCGGGCTGTACATCCGGCCGGCCATACCCTAGGCGCCACTCATAAGCTGAGTTTGTGTATTCAGACTTCTGTGCCCACAGCCTGGACCCACACAACATCCAGGCTAGGGCCTCTGGACCAAACAGCGAAAGATTGTGCCTGCCCTCTCCAAGGAAAGTGTGCCCAATCCATTGACCACAACCCTACAGGTTAGGGAAAAGCTCCAAGGTCCCTGAGGCCATCAATAGTATAGGCCACCCTAGACTAAGAGGGGCTCTCTGACACCAGCGGAGCAACTATCTCCACTTAGACTCTCAGACAGTGTCCCCAGAGACAGAAGGTTGAAATGGACAGGCCCCCAGGCCCTAATCTGAACCTTAGCTTTGGTTTCCATGTTTCCGTTCTCAGAGGACTGTTTTCGTAGACCAGCACATGGGGCTTTTCTGAGGCACCAAACCAAACATCCCTCATCTCCACATGGGCAGCTTTCTTACTGGGATGTATCAAACACTTCAGGTAGGAGAGTTCCGCAGGGCCACTGAACAACCAGCACATTCCAAGGTCTCCATGGACCCAAACGCACATTATGACGCATCCTCAGGAGAGGCCATTTCAACTCAGCCCCCTGGGTTGCGTGTTCCAGAGGCAGCAGATCAAACATATCTTGTCGCTAATAGCCAATGGGAATGCGAGGCATGCAGTACAGGGATCCATCCTTCGAACCCTGCTCTCCAGTCCTTCCATATGGTATGTCCTGGAGCCATGCAACAGGACTAGAATGTCCCGCAGAAGGAAACCTTGTGGTTTGGGGCAACCTCCAAACTCAGCGTGGGAAAACTTCCTTGGCCTCATGAGGCCCCCACTTCATGAAGGTGCCATCATGGACACATACTCCAGCCTCAGCCAACGTCTGATCCTCAGCCTTACTTCAGATGCAGGAGATTTTGATTCAGCCTCTGCAGAGTGGGCCTGCTCTGCCCTTGGCTCCAATCCTCACACTAGCTTGTGTTTTCAGACTTCCGTCCTCACACTCCTGGCCCACAAACCCTCCCTACTGGGAATTCTGGGGCCACAATGAAGCACTGTGCCTGCCTCCCTGGAGAAAATCATTGTCTATGGCGCTGCGCAGAAACCCCAAATGAGGATCAAACTGCTTGGCCCTCGGCAACACCCCAATTGCATAGGCTACCTTAAACAGTGATGCTCTGTCGCAAATAGCATGAGCCCAGACCTTCCAACAGACACCGACACAGCTGGCTGCACACCTAGCACATTAGACCCGCCACTGCCTTAGGCCACCATCCATTCCTAACCTGGGTTTTCAGTCATCGGAACCTAGACCTTATCTCCAATCCCTGCACAGGGGGGAACCTGATGCACAAGTCAGAACCCCTGCTTCCCCATGGCAAGAAACCTTGCTGCTGGCAGTGAGTCAAACCTTCAGTGTAGGAGAAAACGGCATGGCCCATGAGGCCACGCCCAAGCGTGAGCGCCGCCTTGGGCACAAACACACATTGTGACCCTCAGCGTGAGTACCTTATTCAAGTAACGCCTCTCAGTGACTGGACCAAGAGCCCGCATATGTGGCTTGCCATGCCCATAGGCACCCAGGACTAACTAGATGGTGTGTATTCCAGTTGAGGGAACCCACTGCTGTGCTCTAGAGTCCCTCTCCTAGGGGGTCCCCTGTGGCAGAAAACAGTACTCTTCATTCCCACAGAATGAACACAAACACTTGGGAGCTTGGACAATCCCCCGAGAGGAAGGCTCTTCCTCGGCCTCTGAGAAAACCCCTACCCTGACCGGACACTGTAAACGCAACACCCAGAGACAAAATCATGAGTGACTGCCTCCCACTTGCCCTACTTTGATTTCCAGAGGATCTCCCCTCACGGACTAGAGATCAGGCCTGCCATTACATTGGCCCCTAGCCGAGCCAAGTTTGCTTTTTCAGACATCTGTCCCCACAGCCCTGGCAAACACAGCCTCTAGGCTGGGTCCTCTGGAGCCATACCACAGGACCGTGCCTGCTCTCTCCTGGGAAACTGTGTCCATTCCTTTGGCCACACACCTCCAGAATATGAGAAACCTCAAGGCCTCCGAGGACATCCCACTACTGGGAGCCTCACTGGACTCACAGGGGCCTTCTGGGAGCCTCACTGGACTCACAGGGGCATTCGGACACAAGCTGAGCAGCTACATCCATGAATGCATGCACACAGATGTCAACAGAGATAGAAGGTTGAGCCGGACAGGCCTTTAGGCCGTAGTCTCAACTCTTGCTTTGGTTTCCACGTGTCACTCCTCAGAGGCTTTGGTTCGAAGAACAGGGTATGGGGCTTTCCTGAGGCATGGAACAGAACTCCTCTCGTCTCCACATGGGAAGTTTCCTTGTTGGAGCCATGTCAAACACCTCATGTTGGAGAATCCTGCAGAGTCCCTGAGCCACCTCCACATTCCAAGGTCTCCCAGGCCACCAAGCCACAGTAGGACTCATCTTCAGGAGAGTCCATTTCATCTCTCCTCTGGGTAGCTCACCCAGGAGCCCGCAGAATGAGCCTGCCGTGTTCTGACTAAAGAGTGGGAACACGAGGTGGCGTTCCCAGGCATCCGTGCTTAGACACCTGCTCTAGAGTCTTTCCATATGGGGCCTCTTGGAACCATCCAATAAGACTCGACTGTCGTGCAGAAGGTAACCTCCAGTTTTGGAGCAGTTCACAAATCCCATCGTAGGCAAAACTTTCTGGCCTCATGAAGCCCCCACACCCTTCAGGAAGAGGCCATGCTGGACAAGAACTCTAGCTTGAGGCACGTCTCATAGTTGACATGACCTCAGTGCAGGAGATCTCGATTCAGCCTCTGCAGAGTGGGCCTGCCGTGCCCACGGTCCCAAACCTCACGCTAGCTTGTGTTTTCAGACTTCCTTCCTCACACTCCTGCCAAACAAGCCCTCCGGACTAGGAACTCCGGAACCAAAACCCAGACCAGTGTCTGCCCAATGGAAGAAAAACGTTTCCCTGTGGGGCTCTCCAGAAAACCCAGATGAGGATCAACCTTCTCGGGCCTCGACGGTACCCGAACTGGATAGGCTGCTCTGGGCACTCATGCTCTGCCTGACACAGCCTGAAGCCAGACGTCCAGACAGACAAGGAGACAGCTGGCCGCACACCCAGCACTTCGGACACGCCATGGTCTTATGCCGTCACCTCATCCTAACCTTGGTTTTTAGATATCTGAACCTAGACATTATATCAATTCTCCACACAGCTGGGTATAGCAAGCACAAAACAAAACTCCTCCTTCCCCATGGCTGTCAAGCTTGCTCTTGGCATGGAGTCACACCTTCAGGGTGGGAGAAACCTTCATGGCCCCTGATGCCACGCCCAAACTTGAGTGCTGCTTGGGCACAAATTCACACTGTGACCCTCAGCATGAGCCCCATGTCAAAGAAAGGCCTGTCAGGGCCTGGACCAAGAGCCCACATATGGGGCTTGCCAAGCCACTATGCACCCAATCCTCACCACGGTTTGAATTTTCCAGTCGCCCCGCCCGTACCTGGAGCTCTGCTCTGGAATCCCTTTCTTGGAGAGACCCATGAGGCAGACAACACGACTCCACCCTTCCCACAAAATGACCCCAAACTCTTGGGAGCTGGGACAAATCCCCAGAGAGGGATACTCGTCCACAGTACCTGAGGCCACCGCTCCAATCCACGGCTATCCCGGACACAACATCCAGAGACAAAAGCCTGAAGGAACGCCTTCCACTCGCCCTTGTTTCAGAGGCCCAGGAGCTCCCTCTCGGGCTGTACATCCGGCCGGCCATACCCTAGGCGCCACTCATAAGCTGAGTTTGTGTATTCAGAATTCTGTGCCCAGAGCCTGGACCCACACAACATCCAGGATAGGGCCTCTGGACCAAACAGCGAAAGATTGTGCCTGCCCTCTCCAAGGAAAGTGTGCCCAATCCATTGACCACAACCCTACAGGTTAGGGAAAAGCTCCAAGGTCCCTGAGGCCATCAATAGTATAGGCCACCCTGGACTAAGAGGGGCTCTCTGACACCATCGGAGCAACTATCTCCAATTAGACTCTCAGACAGTGTCCCCAGAGACAGAAGGTTGAAATGGACAGGCCCCCAGGCCCTAATCTGAACCTTAGCTTTGGTTTCCATGTTTCCGTTCTCAGAGGACTGTTTTCGTAGACCAGCACATGGGGCTTTTCTGAGGCACCAAACCAAACATCTCTCATCTCCACATGGGCAGCTTTCTTACTGGGATGTATCAAACACTTCAGGTAGGAGAGTTCCGCAGGGCCACTGAACAACCAGCACATTCCAAGGTCTCCATGGACCCAAACGCACATTATGACGCATCCTCAGGAGAGGCCATTTCAACTCAGCCCCCTGGGTCGCGTGTTCCAGAGGCAGCAGATCAAACATATCTTGTCGCTAATAGCCAATGGGAATGCGAGGCATGCAGTACAGGGATCCATCCTTCGAACCCTGCTCTCCAGTCCTTCCATATGGTATGTCCTGGAGCCATGCAACAGGACTCGAATGTCCCGCAGAAGGAAACCTTGTGGTTTGGGGCAACCTCCAAACTCAGCGTGGGAAAACTTCCTTGGCCTCATGAGGCCCCCACTTCATGAAGGTGCCATCATGGACACAAACTCCAGCCTCAGCCAACGTCTGATCCTCAGCCTGACTTCAGATGCAGGAGATTTTGATTCAGCCTCTGCAGAGTGGGCCTGCTCTGCCCTTGGCTCCAATCCTCACACTAGCTTGTGTTTTCAGACTTCCCTCCTCACACTCCTGGCCCACAAACCCTCCCTACTGGGAATTCTGGGGCCACAATGAAGCACTGTGCCTGCCTCCCAGGAGAAAAACATTGTCTATGGCGCTGCCCAGAAACCCCAAATGAGGATCAAACTGCTTGGCCCTCGGCAACACCCCAATTGCATAGGCTACCTTAAACAGTGATGCTCTGTCGCAAATAGCCTGAGCCCAGACCTTCCACAGACACCAACACAGCTGGCTGCACACCCAGCACATTGGACCCGCCACTGCCTTAGGCCACCATCCATTCCCAACCTGGGTTTTCAGTCATCGGAACCTAGACCTTATCTCCAATCCCTGCACAGGGGGGAACCTGATGCACAAGTCAAAACCCCTCCTTCCCCCTGGCAAGAAACCTTGCTGCTGGCAGTGAGTCAAACCTTCAGTGTAGGAGAAAACGGCATGGCCCATGACGCCACGCCCAAGCGTGAGGGCCGCCTTGGGCACAAACACACATTGTGACCCTCAGCGTGAGTACCTTATTCAAGTAACGCCTCTCTGTGATTGGACCAAGAGCCCGCATATGTGGCTTGCCGTGCCCATAGGGACCCAGGACTAACTAGATGGTGTGTATTCCAGTTGAGGGAACCCACTGCTGTGCTCTAGAGTCCCTCTCCTGGGGGGTCCCCTGTGGCAGAAAACAGTACTCTTCATTCCCACAGAATGAACACAAACACTTGGGAGCTTGGACAATCCCCCGAGAGGAAGGCTCTTCCTCGGCCTCTGAGACAACCCCTAACCTGAACGGACACTGTATATGCAACACCCAGAGACAAAATCCTGAGTGACTGCCTCCCACTTGCCCTACTTTGATTTCCAGAGGATCTCCCCTCACGGACTAGAGATCAGGCCTGTCATTACATTGGCCCCTAGCCGAGCCAAGTTTGCTTTTTCAGACATCTGTCCCCACAGCCCTGGCAAACACAGCCTCTAGGCTGGGTCCTCTAGAGCCATACCACAGGACAGTGCCTGCTCTCTCCTAGGAAACTGTGTCCATTCCTTGGGCCACACACCTCCAGAATATGAGAAACCTCAAGGCCTCCGAGGACATCCCACTACTGGGAGCCTCACTGGACTCACAGGGGCATTCGGACACAAGCTGAGCAGCTACATCCATGAATGCATGCACACAGATGTCAACAGAGATAGAAGGTTGAGCCGGACAGGCCTTTAGGCCGTAGTCTCAACTCTTGCTTTGGTTTCCAGGTGTCACTCCTCAGAGGCTTTGGTTCGAAAAACAGGGTATGGGGCTTTCCTGAGGCACGGAACAGAACTCCTCTCGTCTCCACATGGGAAGTTTCCTTGTTGGAGCCGTGTCAAACACCTCATGTTGGAGAATCCTGCAGAGTCCCTGAGCCACCTCCACATTCCAAGGTCTCCCAGGCCACCAAGCCACAGTTGGACTCATCTTCAGGAGAGACCATTTCAAATCTCCCCTCTGGGTAGCTCACCCAGGAGCCCGCAGATTGAGCCTGCCTTGTCCTGACTAAAAAGTGGGAATATGAGGTGGCATTCCCAGGCATCCATGCTTAGACACCTGCTCTCGGAGTCTTTCCATATGGGGCCTCTTGGAACCATCCAATCGGACTCGACTGTCGTGCAGAAGGTAAACTTCAGTTTTGGAGCAGTTCACAAATCCCATCGTAGGCAAAACTTTCTGGCCTCATGAAGCCCCCACACCCTTCAGGAAGAGGCCATGCTGGACAAGAACTCTAGCCTGAGGCACGTCTCATAGTTGACATGACCTCAGTGCAGGAGATCTCGATTCAGCCTCTGCAGAGTGGGCCTGCCGTGCCCTCGGTCCCAAACCTCACGCTAGCTTGTGTTTTCCGACTTCCTTCCTCACACTCCTGGCAAACAAGCCCTCCGGACTAGGAACTCCGGAACCAAAACCCAGCCCAGTGTCTGCCCAACGGAAGAAAAACGTTTCCATGTGGGGCTCTCCAGAAAACCCAGATGAGGATCAACCTGCTCGGGCCTCGACGGTACCCGAACTGGATAGGCTGCTCTGGGCACTCATGCTCTGCCTGACACAGCCTGAAGCCAGACGTCCAGACAGACAAGGAGACAGCTGGCCGCACACCCAGCACTTCGGACACGCCATGGTCTTATGCCGTCACCTCATCCTAACCTTGGTTTTTAGATATCTGAACCTAGACATTATATCAATTCTCCACACAGCTGGGTATAGCAAGCACAAAACAGAACTCCTCCTTCCCCATGGCTGTCAAGCTTGCTCTTGGCATGGAGTCACACCTTCCGGGTGGGAGAAACCTTCATGGCCCCTGATGCCACGCCCAAACTTGAGTGCTGCTTGGGCACAAATTCACACTGTGACCCTCAGCATGAGCCCCATGTCAAAGAAAGGCCTGTCGGGGCCTGGACCAAGAGCCCACATATGGGGCTTGCCAAGCCCCTATGCACCCAATCCTCACCACGGTTTGAATTTTCCAGTCGCCCCGCCCGTACCTGGAGCTCTGCTCTGGAATCCCTTTCTTGGAGAGACCCATGAGCCAGACAACACGACTCCACCCTTCCCACAAAATGACCCCAAACTCTTGGGAGCTGGGACAAATCCCCAGAGAGGGATACTCGTCCACAGTACCTGAGGCCACCGCTCCAATCCACGGCTATCCCGGACACAACATCCAGAGACAAAAGCCTGAAGGAACGCCTCCCACTCGCCCTTGTTTCAGAGGCCCAGGAGCTCCCTCTAGGGCTGTACATCTGGCCGGCCATACCCTAGGCGCCACTCATAAGCTGAGTTTGTGTATTCAGAATTCTGTGCCCACAGCCTGGACCCACACAACATCCAGGCTAGGGCCTCTGGACCAAACAGCGAAAGATTGTGCCTGCCCTCTCCAAGGAAAGTGTGCCCAATCCATTGACCACAACCCTACAGGTTAGGGAAAAGCTCCAAGGTCCCTGAGGCCATCAATAGTATAGGCCACCCTAGACTAAGAGGGGCTCTCTGACACCAGCGGAACAACTATCTCCACTTAGACTCTCAGACAGTGTCCCCAGAGACAGAAGGTTGAAATGGACAGGCCCCCAGGCCCTAATCTGAACCTTAGCTTTGGTTTCCATGTTTCCGTTCTCAGAGGACTGTTTTCGTAGACCAGCACATGGGGCTTTTCTGAGGCACCAAACCAAACATCCCTCATCTCCACATGGGCAGCTTTCTTACTGGGATGTATCAAACACTTCAGGTAGGAGAGTTCCGCAGGGCCACTGAACAACCAGCACATTCCAAGGTCTCCATGGACCCAAACGCACATTATGACGCATCCTCAGGAGAGGCCATTTCAACTCAGCCCCCTGGGTCGCGTGTTCCAGAGGCAGCAGATCAAACATATCTTGTCGCTAATAGCCAATGGGAATGCGAGGCATGCTGTACAGGGATCCATCCTTCGAACCCTGCTCTCCAGTCCTTCCATATGGTATGTCCTGGAGCCATGCAACAGGACTAGAATGTCCCGCAGAAGGAAACCTTGTGGTTTGGGGCAACCTCCAAACTCAGCATGGGAAAACTTCCTTGGCCTCATGAGGCCCCCACTTCATGAAGGTGCCATCATGGACACATACTCCAGCCTCAGCCAACGTCTGATCCTCAGCCTGACTTCAGATGCAGGAGATTTTGATTCAGCCTCTGCAGAGTGGGTCTGCTCTGCCCTTGGCTCCAATCCTCACACTAGCTTGTGTTTTCAGACTTCCGTCCTCACACTCCTGGCCCACAAACCCTCCCTACTGGGAATTCTGGGGCCACAATGAAGCACTGTGCCTGCCTCCCAGGAGAAAATCATTGTCTATGGCGCTGCGCAGAAACCCCAAATGAGGATCAAACTGCTTGGCCCTCGGCAACACCCCAATTGCATAGGCTACCTTAAACAGTGATGCTCTGTCGCAAATAGCCTGAGCCCAGACCTTCCAACAGACACCGACACAGCTGGCTGCACACCTAGCACATTGGACCCGCCACTGCCTTAGGCCACCATCCATTCCTAACCTGGGTTTTCAGTCATCGGAACCTAGACCTTATCTCCAATCCCTGCACAGGGGGGAACCTGATGCACAAGTCAGAACCCCTCCTTCCCCATGGAAAGAAACCTTGCTGCTGGCAGTGAGTCAAACCTTCAGTGTAGGAGAAAACGGCATGGCCCATGAGGCCACGCCGAAGCGTGAGGGCCGCCTTGGGCACAAACACACATTGTGACCCTCAGCGTGAGTACCTTATTCAAGTAACGCCTCTCAGTGACTGGACCAAGAGCCCGCATATGTGGCTTGCCATGCCCATAGGCACCCAGGACTAACTAGATGGTGTGTATTCCAGTTGAGGGAACCCACTGCTGTGCTCTAGAGTCCCTCTCCTAGGGGGTCCCCTGTGGCAGAAAACAGTACTCTTCATTCCCACAGAATGAACACAAACACTTGGGAGCTTGGACAATCCCCCGAGAGGAAGGCTCTTCCTCGGCCTCTGAGAAAACCCCTACCCTGACCGGACACTGTAAACGCAACACCCAGAGACAAAATCCTGAGTGACTGCCTCCCACTTGCCCTACTTTGATTTCCAGAGGATCTCCCCTCACGGACTAGAGATCAGGCCTGCCATTACATTGGCCCCTAGCTGAGCCAAGTTTGCTTTTTCAGACATCTGTCCCCACAGCCCTGGCAAACACAGCCTCTAGGCTGGGTCCTCTGGAGCCATACCACAGGACCGTGCCTGCTCTCTCCTGGGAAACTGTGTCCATTCCTTTGGCCACACACCTCCAGAATATGAGAAACCTCAAGGCCTACGAGGACATCCCACTACTGGGAGCCTCACTGGACTCACAGGGGCATTTGGACACAAGCTGAGCAGCTACATCCATGAATGCATGCACACAGATGTCAACAGAGATAGAAGGTTGAGCCGGACAGGCCTTTAGGCCGTAGTCTCAACTCTTGCTTTGGTTTCCAGGTGTCACTCCTCAGAGGCTTTGGTTCGAAGAACAGGGTATGGGGCTTTCCTGAGGCATGGAACAGAACTCCTCTCGTCTCCACATGGGTAGTTTCCTTGTTGGAGCCGTGTCAAACACGTCATGTTGGAGAATCCTGCAGAGTCCCTGAGCCACCTCCACATTCCAAGGTCTCCCAGGCCACCAAGCCACAGTAGGACTCATCTTCAGGAGAGTCCATTTCAACTCTCCCCTCTGGGTAGCTCACCCAGGAGCCCGCAGATTGAGCCTGCCTTGTCCTGACTAAAGAGTGGGAATATGAGTTGGCGTTCCCAGGCATCCATGCTTAGACACCTGCTCTCGAGTCTTTCCATATGGGGCCTCTTGGAACCATCCAATAGGACTCGACTGTCGTGCAGAAGGTATCCTCCAGTTTTGGAGCAGTTCACAAATCCCATCGTAGGCAAAACTTTCTGGCCTCATGAAGCCCCCACACCCTTCAGGAAGAGGCCATGCTGGACAAGAACTCTAGCCTGAGGCACGTCTCATAGTTGACATGACCTCAGTGCAGGAGATCTCGATTCAGCCTCTGCAGAGTGGGCCTGCCGTGCCCTCGGTCCCAAACCTCACGCTAGCTTGTGCTTTCAGACTTCCTTCCTCACACTCCTGGCAAACAAGCCCTCCGGACTAGGAACTCCGGAACCAAAACCCAGCCCAGTGTCTGCCCAATGGAAGAAAAACGTTTCCCTGTGGGGCTCTCCAGAAAACCCAGATGAGGATCAACCTGCTCGGGCCTCGACGGTACCCGAACTGGATAGGCTGCTCTGGGCACTCATGCTCTGCCTGACACAGCCTGAAGCCAGACGTCCAGACAGACAAGGAGACAGCTGGCCGCACACCCAGCACTTCGGACACGCCATGGTCTTATGCCGTCACCTCATCCTAACCTTGGTTTTCAGATATCTGAACCTAGACATTATATCAATTCTCCACACAGCTGGGTATAGCAAGCACAAAACAGAACTCCTCCTTCCCCATGGCTGTCAAGCTTGCTCTTGGCATGGAGTCACACCTTCAGGGTGGGAGAAACCTTCATGGCCCCTGATGCCACGCCCAAACTTGAGTGCTGCTTGGGCACAAATTCACACTGTGACCCTCAGCATGAGCCCCATGTCAAAGAAAGGCCTGTCGGGGCCTGGACCAAGAGCCCACATATGGGGCTTGCCAAGCCCCTATGCACCCAGTCCTCACCACGGTTTGAATTTTCCAGTCGCCCCGCCCGTACCTGGAGCTCTGCTCTGGAATCCCTTTCTTGGAGAGACCCATGAGCCAGACAACACGACTCCACCCTTCCCACAAAATGACCCCAAACTCTTGGGAGCTGGGACAAATCCCCAGAGAGGGATACTCGTCCACAGTATCTGAGACCACCGCTCCAATCCAAGGCTATCCCGGACACAACATCCAGAGACAAAAGCCTGAAGGAACGCCTCCCACTCGCCCTTGTTTCAGAGGCCCAGGAGCTCCCTCTCGGGCTGTACATCCGGCCAGCCATACCCTAGGCGCCACTCATAAGCTGAGTTTGTGTATTCAGACTTCTGTGCCCACAGCCTGGACCCACACAACATCCAGGCTAGGGCCTCTGGACCAAACAGCGAAAGATTGTGCCTGCCCTCTCCAAGCAAAGTGTGCCCAATCCATTGACCACAACCCTACAGGTTAGGGAAAAGCTCCAAGGTCCCTGAGGCCATCAATAGTATAGGCCACCCTGGACTAAGAGGGGCTCTCTGACACCAGCGGAGCAACTATCTCCACTTAGACTCTCAGACAGTGTCCCCAGAGACAGAAGGTTGAAATGGACAGGCCCCCAGGCCCTAATCTGAACCTTAGCTTTGGTTTCCATGTTTCCGTTCTCAGAGGACTGTTTTCGTAGACCAGCACATGGGGCTTTTCTGAGGCACCAAACCAAACATCCCTCATCTCCACATGGGCAGCTTTCTTACTGGGATGTATCAAACACTTCAGGTAGGAGAGTTCCGCAGGGCCACTGAACAACCAGCACATTCCAAGGTCTCCATGGACCCAAACGCACATTATGACGCATCCTCAGGAGAGGCCATTTCAACTCAGCCCCCTGGGTCGCGTGTTCCAGAGGCAGCAGATCAAACATATCTTGTCGCTAATAGCCAATGGGAATGCGAGGCATGCTGTACAGGGATCCATCCTTCGAACCCTGCTCTCCAGTCCTTCCATATGGTATGTCCTGGAGCCATGCAACAGGACTAGAATGTCCCGCAGAAGGAAACCTTGTGGTTTGGGGCAACCTCCAAACTCAGCGTGGGAAAACTTCCTTGGCCTCATGAGGCCCCCACTTCATGAAGGTGCCATCATGGACACATACTCCAGCCTCAGCCAACGTCTGATCCTCAGCCTGACTTCAGATGCAGGAGATTTTGATTCAGCCTCTGCAGAGTGGGCCTGCTCTGCCCTTGGCTCCAATCCTCACACTAGCTTGTGTTTTCAGACTTCCCTCCTCACACTCCTGGCCCACAAACCCTCCCTACTGGGAATTCTGGGGCCACAATGAAGCACTGTGCCTGCCTCCCAGGAGAAAATCATTGTCTATGGCGCTGCGCAGAAACCCCAAATGAGGATCAAACTGCTTGGCCCTCGGCAACACCCCAATTGCATAGGCTACCTTAAACAGTGATGCTCTGTCGCAAATAGCCTGAGCCCAGACCTTCCAACAGACACCGACACAGCTGGCTGCACACCCAGCACATTGGACCCGCCACTGCCTTAGGCCACCATCCATTCCTAACCTGGGTTTTCAGTCATCGGAACCTAGACCTTATCTCCAATCCCTGCACAGGGGGGAACCTGATGCACAAGTCAGAACCCCTCCTTCCCCCTGGCAAGAACCCTTGCTGCTGGCAGTGAGTCAAACCTTCAGTGTAGGAGAAAACGGCATGGCCCATGAGGCCACGCCTAAGCGTGAGGGCCGCCTTGGGCACAAACACACATTGTGACCCTCAGCGTGAGTACCTTATTCAAGTAACGCCTCTCAGTGACTGGACCAAGAGCCCGCATATGTGGCTTGCCATGCCCATAGGCACCCAGGACTAACTAGATGGTGTGTATTCCAGTTGAGGGAACCCACTGCTGTGCTCTAGAGTCCCTCTCCTAGGGGGTCCCCTGTGGCAGAAAACAATACTCTTCATTCTCACAGAATGAACACAAACACTTGGGAGCTTGGACAATCCCCCGAGAGGAAGGCTCTTCCTCGGCCTCTGAGAAAACCCCTACCCTGACCGGACACTGTAAACGCAACACCCAGAGACAAAATCCTGAGTGACTGCCTCCCACTTGCCCTACTTTGATTTCCAGAGGATCTCCCCTCACGGACTAGAGATCAGGCCTGCCATTACATTGGCCCCTAGCTGAGCCAAGTTTGCTTTTTCAGACATCTGTCCCCACAGCCCTGGCAAACACAGCCTCTAGGCTGGGTCCTCTGGAGCCATACCACAGGACCGTGCCTGCTCTCTCCTGGGAAACTGTGTCCATTCCTTTGGCCACACACCTCCAGAATATGAGAAACCTCAAGGCCTACGAGGACATCCCACTACTGGGAGCCTCACTGGACTCACAGGGGCATTTGGACACAAGCTGAGCAGCTACATCCATGAATGCATGCACACAGATGTCAACAGAGATAGAAGGTTGAGCCTGACAGACCTTTAGGCCGTAGTCTCAACTCTTGCTTTGGTTTCCAGATGTCACTCCTCAGAGGCTTTGGTTCGAAGAACAGGGTATGGGGCTTTCCTGAGGCATGGAACAGAACTCCTCTCGTCTCCACATGGGAAGTTTCCTTGTTGGAGCCGTGTCAAACACGTCATGTTGGAGAATCCTGCAGATTCCCTGAGCCACCTCCACATTCCAAGGTCTCCCAGGCCACCAAGCCACAGTAGGACTCATCTTCAGGAGAGTCCATTTCAACTCTCCCCTCTGGGTAGCTCACCCAGGAGCCCGCAGATTGAGCCTGCCTTGTCCTGACTAAAGAGTGGGAATATGAGGTGGCGTTCCCAGGCATCCATGCTTAGACACCTGCTCTCGAGTCTCTGGGTCTGAGTGGAGGTAGTTTCCTAACTTGTGAAAGATCATCCCTGTTTGTCCTGGGCAGCCAACACTATTCTGATGGCCTCGGGGAGTTTGGAGGTTTCTCCTAATCTATAGGGTTGTGGCCAATGGAAATGGCAGAATTCCCCTGGAGAGGGAAGCCACAGTCCTGAGGTGTGGCTCCAGGGGCCCCAGATTGGATGGTGTGTGGGCCAGGACTGTGGGGACAGAAGTCTGAAAACACAAACTCAGCTTAGGTTTGGGGATGTATGTATGAAGGCTCGATCTACAGACCGTGAGAATTTTCCGGGCTATGAACAAAGGGCGAGTATGTGGCGCTTGCTCAGGCTTTTGTCTCTGGATTTTGTGTCAACGGTGGCTGTGGAATGTCGGGGTGTCCTCAAGGGCCATGGACAATTCTTTCTCTGGTGATTTGGCCTGATCCCAAGGGGCTGGGATCATTCTGTGGATGGGAAAAGTCCTTTCTGTATTTTTTTTTTTTTTTTTACCTCAGGTGTCCCACCAAAGAGGGATTCCAGAGCAGAGCCCTGAGTCGGGTGACTTGACATCTCAAAATCTGGTTGAGGTTGGGTAACTAGGGGCTTGGCAAGCCCCATATGTGGGCTGTTGTTCCAGTCACTAGAGGCTTCACATGAGGATAGGGCTCACGCTGAGGGTCACAATGTGTGTTTGTGCACATTGTGGCCCTCAGGGATAGGTGGGGCCTCATAGTCCATGCAGCTTTCTACTACAATGAACGTTGGACAACATGCCAACCACAAGGTTTCTTGCCATGGCGAAGGAGAAGTTCTGATTTTTGCATCACGTTCTCTCCTGAGCAGTGAGTGGAGATAAGGTCTAGGTTCTGAAGGTGAAAACTGAGGTTGGGTAGAGATGATGGCCTAAAGCCATTGTGGGTATGATATGCTCAGTGTACGGCCACCTGTCCTGGTGTTGGACTGGAGGTCTGCCCTCAGGCTGTGTCAGACAGGGCTTTAGTGCACAGGCTAGACTGTATAATTGGGGTATGGTCGAGTGGCATGCAGGTTGTTACTCATTTGGCGTTTCTGGTTAGCCCTATAGGGCAACATTTTTCTTCTGGAGGCCAGGCAGAGTGCTGCATTGTGTCTCCAGAATTTCCAAACTGGAGGGGTGTGGCCAGGATTCTGAGGACGGAAGTCTGATAACACAAGTTTGGCTTAGGTTTCGGGGAGAGGGCCCAGCAGGCACACTCTCAAGTGCTGAATCGAGATCTCATGCTTCTGAATTCAGGGCGAGGATCAGACTTTGGCTTAGGATGGAGTTTCTGTCCATGATGGCCCATTTATGAAGGTGTGGGGCATCATGAGGAAATGGAGGTTTTCTCACAGTGTTATTGTGTGATGCTTCAAACCACAAGGATACATTCTGCGAGACAGTCAAGACAGGTTGGTTGGATTCAAGACGTCCCATAAAGAAGTTCTCCAGAGCAGGGTTCTAAGGATGGATGCCTGGGCAGCCCGCCTCCCATTCTAACTGTCTCCTAGTGACAAGGAAGGTTTGATCTGCTGCCTCTAGGTGAGCAGCCGAGGGGGCTGATTTGAAATGGACTCTCCTGAGAATGGATCATAATGTAAGTTTGTGTCCTTGGGGACCTTGGGATTGGGCCATGGCGCCAGCGCCCTGAAGGATCCTCCTAACCTGAGGTATTGACACAGCTCCAAAGAGCAAGTTTCCCATGTGGAGATGAGATCTGTTCTGATTGTTTCCTTAGGAAACCCCCATATTCTGATATTGGAAACCAGGCCTCTGAGGAGAGATACCTAGAAACCAAAGCAATGCATCAGAAGTTGGCTCAGGTTGGAGTTTCTGTCCATGATGGCCCCTTTATAAAGGGGAGCATCTCATGAGGCCATGTAGGTTTTCCCACGATAGGAGTTGTGAAATGCTCCAATCTGCAAGGATTCCTTCTGTGGGACAGTCAAGACCTGTTGGAAGGCTCCAGGACATCCCATATGGAACGGCGCCAGAGCAGGATTCCAAGGATGGATGCCTAGAGAGTCTGCTTTGCATTCCAGTTGTCTCCTAGCGACAAGGCAGGTTTGATATTCTGCCTCTGGGGGAGTAATCGACAGGGCTGAGTTGAAATGTACTCTCCTGCCGAATGGTCATAATGCGGGTATGTGTCCATGGAGACCTTGGAATAGGGCGGTTGCTCCGGCTACCTGAAGGTTTCTCCTAACTGGAGGCTTTTACAGAGCTCCAAAGGATAAGTTTCCCATGTGAAGACAAGATTTGTTCTAATTGGTATCTCTGGAATCCCCCATATGCTGGTATTGGAAAACAGGCCTCTGAGGAGAGATGCTTAGAAAAAAAAGCAATGGAACCAATTACATTCTAGGGGCCAGGCCAGTTTAATCTTCTTCTCTTGGGTTATCTGTCTACGGGTGAGTTGACGTCGTTGCTCAGCTTGTGAGAGATCGCCCCTCTTTGTCCTGGGTGGCCTACACTATTGGAATTGCCTCTGGGACTTTGGAGGTTTCTCCTTATCTGTAGGGTTGTGGCCAATGGAATGGGAAGAATTTCCTTGGAGAGGGCAGGCACAGTCCTGAGGTGTGGCTCCAGGGGCCTCAGTGTGGAGGGTGTGTGGGACAGGGATGTCAGGATAGAAGTCTGAAAACACAAACTCGGCTTAGGTTTGGGGACGTAGGTATGGTGGCAAATCTACAGACTATGAGGAGAATTTTTTGGGCTATGACCTAAGGGTGAGTGTGAACGCTTGCTGAAGCTTATGTCTCTGGATTTTGTGTCAATAGTGGCCGTGGAATGTCGGGCTGGCCTCATGGGCCATGGACGAGTCTTTCTCTCTGGACCCCAATCACTTGGGATGGCCCAATAACAAGTGATTGGGGTCATTCTGTGAGTGGGAGGAGTCCTTTCTGTGTTTATTTACCTCAAATGTCCCACCAAAGAGGGATTCCAGAGCAGAGCCCTGAGTAGGGGTGACTAGATGTCTCTACCTCTGGTTAAGATTGGGTGACTTGGGGCATGGCAGGCCCCATATGTGGGCTCATGGTCCAGCCACTGAGAGGCTTTACTTGAGGACAGGGCTCAAACTGAGGGTCCCAATGTGTGTTTGAGCCCACCGCAGCTCTTAAGCATAGGCAGGGCCTCAGGGACCCTACACTACCCTCAGGGGCCCTACTACTACCCCTGTAGGCCCTACAGGGGTCCTCCACTGAACGTTGGACAAGATGCCAACCACAAGATTCTGGCGAGAGGGAAGGAGGAGTTCTGATTTCTGCATCACGTTCACCCATGGGAAGTGAGTAGAGATAAGGTCTAGGATTCTGTAGCCTGAAAACCGAAGTTGGAAAGAGATGGCGACCTAAGGCCATGGCGGTTCAGATGTTCTCAGTGTACTGCAAGCTGTCTGGGTGTCGGTTGGGAATTCAGGCCTCAGGTTATGTCAGACAGGGCATTAGTGCACAGGCTAGACTATATAATTGGCGTACAGTTGAGTGACGTGCAGGTTTATCCTCATTTGAGGTTTCTGGGTAGACCCATAGGGCAATATTTTTCTTCTAGAGGGCAGGCAGAGTGCAGCACTGTGTCATCGGAAATCCCAAAATAGAGGGCGTGTGGTCCAGGAGAGTGAGGACGGAAGTCGGAGAACACTAGCTACGCTTAGGTTTTGGGGTGAGGGCACAGCAGGTACACTCTGAAGAGCTGAATCAAGATCTCGTGCATCTGAAGTCAAGGCGAAGATCAGCTGTTGGCTCAGGTTGGAGTTTCTTTCCATGATCTGCCTTCATGAAGATTGGGGGCATCATGTGACCTTGGAAGCTTTCCATGATATGAGTTGTTAGGTGGTCCATGCACAAGGACTCCTGTGGGACAGTCGAGACCTTTTGGATGGCTCAAGGATGTCCCATAAGGAATGACGCAAGAGCAGGGTTGTAAGGATGGATGCCTGAAGAGCCCAACTTGCATTTCAATTGTCTCCTAGCGACAAGGCAGGTTCAATCTGCTGGCTCTGGGGTAGCAACCGAGGGGGTTTAGTTGAAATGGACTCTCCTGAGGATGGGTCATAATTTGGGATTGTGTCCATGGAGATATTCAAATGGGGCAGTGGCTCCAGTGACCTGAAGTTTTCTCCTAACTGGAGGTTATGACACAGCTCCATAGAGCAAGATTCCCATGTGGAGACGAGATTTTTTCTGATAGGTATCTCTGGAAACCCCCTTATGCTGGTATTGGAATCCAGGCCACTGAGGAGAGATGACTGAAAACAAAAGCAATGGATCCAATTAGGGCCTAGGTGCCTGTCTTGTTCAATATTCTTTTCTATGGATATCTGTCTAAGGTTCTGATTGGAGGTAGTGGCTCAGCTTGTGCCAGAGGGTCCCTGTATGTCCAGGACGTCCTACACTATTGGGATGGCCTCAGAGATTTTGGATGATTCTCCTAATCTGTCAGGTTGTGCCAAATGAATGAGCAGAATTCCCTTGGAGAGGGCAGGCACAGTCCTGAGGTGTGGCTCCATGGGGCCCAGCCTTTAGGGTGTGTGGGTGAGGACAATGGAGACAGAAGTCTGAAAACACAAACTCGGCTTAGGTTTGGGGACATAGGTATGGCAGGCCCGATCTACAGACCTTGAGAATTTTGGGGGCTCTGAACAAAGGGCAAGTGTGTGGCGCTTATTCAGGTTTTTGTCTCCAGATTTTGTGTCAATGGTGGCCGTGGAATGTCAGGCTGGCCTCATCGACCATGGACGAGTATTTCTCTCTGTGGATTTGGCCAAATTCCAAGTGTTTGGGGTCATTCTTTGGATGGTAGGAGTCCTTACTTTTTTTTTTTTCTTTATCTTGGTTTTTTTTTTTTTTTTACCTTATGTGTACCACCAAAGAGGGATTCCAGAAAAGAGCTCTGAATAAGGTTGACTAGACTTCTCAAGCTCTGGCTAGGATTGGGGGAGTAGGGGCATGGCAAGTCCCATATGCAGGCTCTTGGTCCAGCCCCGGAGAGGCTTACTTGAGGCCAGGGTTCATGCTTAGGGTCCTAATGTGTGTTTATGCCCATCGCGGCCCTCAAGCATGTCTGAGGCCTCATGGGCCATGCTGGGTTCTCATATAATGAACGTTGGACAACATGCCAACCACAAGGTTTCTGGTCATGGGGAAGGTGAAGTTCTGATTTCTGCATCACGTACATCACTTAGTTGTGAGTGGAGATAATGTCTAGGTTCTGAAGCCTGAAGACCAAGGTTGGGAAGAGATGATGACCTAAGGCCATGGCATGTTCGATGTGTTCAGTGTGAGGCCAGGTGTCTGGGTGTCGGTCACGAGGTCTGGGGTCAGGCTGTGTCAGACAGGGCATTAGTGCCCAGGCTAGACTGTATAATTGGGGTACAGTCTAGAGAATTGCAGGTTGATCCTCATTTGATGTTTCTGGGTAGACCCCTAGGGGAAAGGCTCTTTTCTGGAGGGCAGGCAGAGTGCTGCATTTTGTCTCCAGAATTCCCAAAGTGGAAGGCTTGTGGGCCAGGAGTGTGAGGACAGAAGTCTGAGAACGCGAGCTGGCTTAGGTTTTGGGGCGAGGGCAAGGCAGGAACACTCTGCAGAGCTGAATTGAGATCTCATGCATCTGAAGTCAGGGCGAATCAGACGGGAGTTTCTGTCCATGATGTCCTCTACCTGAAGGTGGAGGCATCACGAGGCCATGGAGGTTTTCCCACGGTGCGAGTGTGTGATGCTGCAAACTACAAGGATTCCTTCTGCAGGACAGTTGAGACCTGTTGAATGGATCAAGGACACCCCATTAGGAATTTCTCCAGAGCAGAGTTCTAACAACGGATACCTGGGCAAAAAACTCGCATTCCAATTGTCTCCTAGTGACAAAGCAGGTTTGATCTGCTGGCACTGGGTGAGCAACCGCCAGGTTTCAGTTGAAATGGACTCTCCTGAGGATGGGTCATAATGTGGGATTGTGTCCATTGAGACATTGGAATGGGGCGGTGGCTCCAGTGACGTGAAATTTTCTCCTAACTGGAGATTTAGACACAGTTCCATATAGCATGATTCCCATGTGGCATGCGATTTGTTCTGATTGGTAGCTCCAGAAACCCTCATGTGCTGGTATTGGAATCCAGGCCTCTGAGGAGAGATACGTGAAAACAAAAGCAATGGATCCGTTTAGGGCCTAGGTGCCTGTCCTGTTCAATCTTCTTTTCTATGGATATCTATCTACAGGTCTGATTGGAGGTAGTGGCTCAGCTTGTGGCAGATGGTCCCTGTTTGTCCCGGACATCCTACAATATTGGGGTGGCCTCGGGGACTTCGGATGTTTCTCCTAATCTGTCAGGTTGTGCCAAAGGAATGAGCAGAATTCCCATGGAGAGGGCAGGCACAGTCCTGAGGTGTGGCTCCATGGGGCCAAGCCTTGAGGGTGTGTGGGCCAGGACAATGGAGACAGAAGTCTGAAAACAGAAACTTGGCTTAGGTTTGGGGACATAGGTATGGCAGGCCCGATCTACAGACCATGAGAATTTTTCAGGCTTTGAACAAAGGGCCAGTGTGTGGCGCTTTTTCAGGCTTTTGTCTCCGGATTTTGTGTCAATGGTGGCCGTGGAATGTCAGGATGGCCTCATCAGCCATGGACGAGTATTTCTCTCTGTGAATTTGGCCCAATTCCAAGTGTTTGCGGTCATTCTTTGGACGGTAGAAGTCCTTTCTCTATTTTTTTTTTAACCTCATGTGTCCCACCAAGGAGGGATTCTAGAGAAGAGATCTGAGTAGGGGTGACTAGACTTCTCAAGCACTGGTTAAGGTTTGGGGAGTAGGGGCATGGTAATCTCCATATGTGGGCTCTTGGTCCATCCACGGAGAGGCTTTACTTGAGGCCAGGGTTCATGCTTAGGGTCCTAATGTGTGTTTGTGCCCATTGCAGCCCTCAAGCATGTCTGAGGCCTCATGGGCCATGCTGGTTTCTCCTACACTGCACGTTGGACAACATGCCAACCACAGGGTTTCTGGTCATGGGGAAGGAGGAGTTCTGATTTCTGCATCACGTACACGGCATGGCAGTGAGTAGAGATAAGGTCTAGATTCTGAAGCCTGAAAACCGAGGTTGGTAAGAGATGACGACCTAAGGCCATGGTGGGTCCGATGCACTTAGTGTGCAGCCAGATGTCTGTGTCCATCATGAGGTCTGGGCTCAGGCTGTGTCAGGCAGGGCATTAGTCCCCAGGCTAGACTGTATAATTGGGGTACAGTCGAGTGATGTGAAGGTTGGTCCTCATTTGGGGTTTCTGGTTGGCCCCATAGGGCAAAGATTTTCTTCTGCAGGGCAGGCAGAGTGCTGCATTCTGGCTCCAGAATTGCCAACTTCAGGGCTTGTGGGCCAGGTGTTTTAGGACAGAAGTCTGAGAACACAAGTTCAGCTTTGAATTCGCAGCGGTGACATGGCAGGCACACTCTACAGACCTGAAATGAGATCTCGTGCATCTGAAGTCAGGGCGAGGATCAGATGTTGGCTTAGGTTGGAGTTTCTGTACATGATGTCCCCTTCATGAAGGTGGGGGGGCATCAGGAAACCATGGAAGATTTCCAACTTTGTGAGTGTGTGATGCTCCAAACCACAAGGATTCCGTCAGCGGGACAGTCACGAACTTTTGGATGGATCAAGGACGTCCCATAAGAAATGCTCCAAAGCACAGTTCTAATGATGGATGCCTGGGCAGTCCAACTTGCATTCCAGTTGTGTCCTAGTGAAAAGGAGGATTTGATCTGCTGTCACTGGGGGAACAACCGAGGGGGCTGAATTGAAATGCACTCTCATGAGGATCAGTCATGATGTGGATTTGTGTCCATGGATCCCTTGGAATGGGGCAGTGGCTCTGTTTCCCTGAAGAATTCTCCTAACCTGAGGTTTTGATGCAGCTCCAAAGAGCAAGTTTCCCATGTAGAGACGAGATTTGTTCTGAAACCCCCACAACCTGGTATTGGAAACCAAGCATCTGGGGAACAATGCCTGGAATCCAAAGCAATGGATCTGATTACGGTCTAGGGGCCTGTCCTTTTCAATATTCTCCTCTGAGTGTCTCTGTCTAAGATTCAGAATGGAGGTCACTGCTCCGCTTGTGTCAGATCACCCATGTTTGTTGGGGGAGGCCAACACTATTGGGCTGGTCTTGGGAATTAGAGGTTTCTCCTAATCTGTAAGGTTGTGGCAAATGAAACGGGCAGAGTTCCCTTGGAGAGCACTGGCACAGTCCTTAGGTGTGACACCACCTTTCTGGGTGTCATCCAGGATGTCCAGGCTCAGGCTGTGTCAGACAGGGCATTAGTGCCAAGCTTAGACTGTATAATTGGAGTAAAGTTGATGGCATGCAGATTGATCCTCATTTGGCGTTTCTGGGTAGCCCCAGGGGCAACGTTTTTCTTCTGGAGGGAAGGAAGAGTGCTGCATTGTGGCGACGGAATTCTCACACTGGAGGGCTTGTGGGCCAGAATTGTGAGGAGGGAAGTGTGAGAACACAAGCTAGGCTTAGGTTTTGGGTCAAGAACATGGCAGGCACACACTGTAGAGCTAAATCTAAATCTCATGCATCTGAAGTCAGGGCGAGGATGAGACGTAGGCTCAGGTTGAAGTTTCTGTTCAGGATGGCCCCTTCATGATGGTGGGGGGCATCAATAGAGCCAGCAGATCTAAACTGTCTTGTTGCTAGGAGACAATTGGAATGCGAGGCGGGCT
>NW_028133701.1:0-33117 GCF_964662115.1 Mustela nivalis | reverse complement strand
GGAAGTTCCACTAGCGCAAAGACCAGAGAATTCTAGAAAGTTCTAGGGAGGCCAGGTGGTGAAGGAGGACAGAGAGTGGGTTTGGCAGTGTGGCAGGCGGAGTTTGAAGCCCAGCATGACGCCTACCTGCCTGGAGCCACACACAATGCCTCATTTGACCTACCTTGCATACCTGAGTTATCTCTGTGACCTTGAGCACATTTCTCACCCTCTCTGGGCCTCGGTTTCTTTCTAATAGTGCCTAGAACAGTGCCTAGAATGTAGTGAGGGCTACATGCATGTTTCTTTAATAAAAATGAAGCCAATAACATCCTCCTGAGGTCTTGTGCTCTCTGTGGCAGGAAGAACCAGATGTGGATTTGAGCCCCCATCTGTCTGGCCAGGGGCTGGGATTGCCAAGGAAGTATGAGGCCTTGGGTGCTGTGGAGCCAGCTTAAACTGGACCAGGGCTTCCAGTGGCTCATCCAAGTTCATTCCCAGTCTGAGAGGAGGCTCCGGGGTTGGGGGGTACCCAAGGGCCCTGGGCAGGACCAAGGCTGCTTGCTTAGCCCTTGGCCGGCCGAGCGTGGCTTCATCGGGAATTCAGTGATGCAGGCGTGGGCTGAGCACTGCCCAAGCATGAACGCTAGCCAAGGATTTGGGCTGTCTGTTTGCTCTGGGCTTTTCTGGACCTCAGGAGACGAGAGAGAACTGACATAATGGACACCACTGCATCCATCCTCATTCACGTCACCGGCCTCCGGAAGCCCCCGCACTTGACCTCTCTTCCTTCACGGGGCTCATTTCCTCTTAGCCTCATTTTCTATCCTTCTGCCTCCCACCGCTGCTCCCACAGGGCCATTGTAATCTGTTCAGTGTGTATCTTTTTATTTGGTAGTGTTTTTGCAAAACGTGTGTTACTGTTTTGTGTGCTTTGCCGCATTTGCATGGGTACTTTCAATGCACTTAAGAGCTATTATGGTTAGGTGGTTTTAAGATGCTCTGAATGCCACTGCTGTGTACACACTGGATAATCTGTTGCTTCTACCAGCTGCGTATCATTCACCAGTCCCGTCTCCCACAGTGGACATTCAGGGGCCTCCAGCTTCCAGCTATCAGGGGACGACTCTGTGTGCTGCACAGACCACCCCCAGCACTCAGGAACCTTGATGGTTATCTGGCCATGGTTCTCATTTGGATGTCTTTGAGCATGAATTTGTCATACGCCGGCATTTGGAGGTTTCCCTCTGGTAAATTACCTGTTCGTATCATTTGACCATTGTTCTGTTGGAATTGTTCTCTTTTTAGATTTGAAGGAAGGGGTTTTTGTACCTTGTAGACGGCAATCCCTTGATGGGTTTGGAGATTATAAATCTCTTGGAGGCAGGCAGCCCTGGAGGTAGGGCCTGTGTGTGTGTGTGTGTGTGTAACCCACTGTAGGCAGGGGGCTTGGGCCCCAGCATGGGTGAGGCCATGGGACATAGAGCTGGGGATAAGACCCTGCCCATGCTCAGAGTGAGCCATCTGGAGGAACCACAAATAGCAATGCTAGGTTATAACACTAATGACAACACATAGGTGTTATGAATTGAATTGAATCCCCCCTACCACCAAATTCATATCTTGACGTCCACACCCCCAATCCCTCAGAATGTGACTATGTCTGGAGACAGGGCATCTAGAGAGGTGCTTAGGGTAAAACGAGCTCATGAGGGTGGGCCCTAATCCCTCTTGACTGGGGGCCTTATAAGAAGAGATCAGGACACAGACCCACACAGAGCAAAGACCATACAGGATACAGGGAGGAGGTGGCTATGTATTAGCCAGGGAGAGGGACCCTCAGAGAAACCAATGCTGCCAACACCTTGATCCTGGACCTAGAGCCCCCAGAACTGTAAGAAAATCAACATCTGTGTTCTTTGAACTTCCCAGCCTGTGGTCCTTCATTACAGCTGCCCAAGGTGACTGTCCCAGGAGACGTGACACTCCAGGCTTCCAAAGTCTTGGGGGAGAAGGACACCTCCCCCCTTGCAGGACTGTTACATGTGCCCACATTTCTAATGGGCTTGGCACCTGCCACACAGAAGTGTCCAGTCAATGATGATGCCACACGTGCCCCTTAAGTGCGTGCTCTGTGCCAGGCTCTGAGCTGGGGACTGGTGAAGAATGAGTGTCTGTTGTCTGGCAGGCCTTTTGGAGGTGTTAGGGGGCAGGGGGTAGGACGTGGTCAGCATTGCAGGGAGATGCCTGTGAGCTGGAGGGACCAATGGGGTCAGAAGCGGGTACCAGTAGGAAATTCTAGCAGATGCTGATTCTGGCTGACCCCACCCCCACCCCACAAACACCGACATCAATGGCCTGAGGCTCTACCCAGGTGTGTACAGTGCTTCACAGACCTTACTTTGCCTCCCTGTGCCTCCGTGTCCCCATCTGTAAATGGGAATGCTCGTGTCCTGGCACCGGAGTGCTGTAGTGAGGGGTAATAGGTGCGTGAAGTGTGTGGTCTGCAGTCCAGCACACAGGAAATGTTAGTTACAGGGATGAGCTTTCATGCCCCAGGCAGCGCCCAAGCACCCCAAAACACACCCTCATCTACTCAAGCCTCGCAGCAGCCTGGGGGTTGGTCATGGGATCTGCCCCGCTGCACTGGGATCGCGGTAGAGCCCCCGAGAGGACTCGGCCTCTGTCCAAGCTGCTGTAGCAGAATGCCAGAAACTATGCGGCTGAAGTCTCGAACCTTCCTGTTCACAATTCTGGAGGCTGGGGGTGGTGGTGCAAGACCACACCTGAACAAGTTGCTTCTCTCAGGGGTCTCCGTTGCAGGACCTGCAAATAGGGATGATAAGAACGCTTGCTCTGCTGCTTCTCAGGGCTGCTGGGAGGGCCAGCTGAGGCCACAAAGGGAAAGAAAGCCATCCTTTCCTTCGTACACTTCCCATAAGTCTCCAGGAGGGGATGCCAGGGAGGAGAGGGCATGGAGGCAGGACACTGTCTTGGTGGCCTGGGGAAGTCTGTCCCAGAGGCCTCAGAGCTGCCCAGCTCCAGGCCTCGTTCCAAATGGGTGTAAGGTCAGGGTGACAGGCCAAATCTGGGAGTGAGCCAGAGCGGCCCGTTTGCTCCGCGGGCTCTCTGGGGAGCTGAGGGTGGAAAGGGGCCAGGCTGGCCACAGGCTCACCTGCCTGCCTGGGCTGTGATGAACGATGTGCCCTGGGCCTCCACCAGATGTCCCGAGAACTGGGGCAGTGGCTTCCTTGATGGGCTAGGAAAAGGGGAGCAATGAGTAAGACACTCTAGGGCATGAGGAGATGTGGGAACAGACATGGAAAGACGTGCTTCACCTTCTGGAAAGCCAAGTGGCTAAAAGCAGGGCTCAACGTCTGCTCATCCTGGGTGTGAATTGGCCACTATTTGACTGGGTGACAGTAGCCTCCCTTCCTCGCCTTTACATGGGGGGGGTGACAGCAGCACCACTCCCTGGGCTTCCTGGGGACGCATGAGCTAATGCAATGAAAGTATTTACACAGTGCGTGGGCTATTGTATGCGCCCAGTCAATTCTTATTTATCACCAGGAACTAAAACCAATCGAAAGTATCAATAGACAGAGACCTAAGAAGCAACCAAAACCAGTGCAGACGCCTGAGGAGCAGCAAGGCCATCGTGGTTGCTGGCTTTGGCCTGTGAATGTGACCGTGAGCTTCCCTGTGGCCACATCAAACAGGGAAATGTGATGTTGTAGCACCTGAATTACTAAGAATGAGGAAACAGCCCCGTTCCTCAGGAGAAGCACTGCTGCTCTTTTGCTGAATTCTCCTGGGCATTTCTCACTAAGCAGCGGGCTTCCTAAAGGGGGCCCAAGAGAGGCAGTGGGTGGGTGTGGGTCCCGGACTGGGATACACACGGTGTCGCAGGCGTGACTGTCACACGCAACCACGCGTAGGCACCGCGAAGGAAAGGCGAAGGGAAACCCGGCACGTTGGCTCGGAGAAGGCAGCTCCGTGGGAGGAGCAGGAATGTGACGAAGGTCTGAGCTCTCCGGGTTCAAAGTGAAGGCTTAAAGAGCTCCAAGGGTTGAGTGGAAAGACTGGGGACCCCTAATCCCTCAGGGAAGCAGGGGGAGCCCAAGACACTGCTCGCTGGGGTCCTTGGAGATCCAACTTCCCAGCTGTGTGGCCTTGGGCGAGTCGGCTCCCCTCTCTGAACCTCCATTTTTTTGCACCTGCCAGTTAGAGTTACCCCTTCGGGGCTGTCAGGGGCATTGCACGGAGCCTGGCAGAGCAGTGCTGGGCGTATGCTGAGTGTTCCGATTAATGTTGGCTGTGTGTATACAGAGAAGACGCATTTGTAGTTACACACGCTTTTTTCAGGAGCTTCCTGATTGTTTGTTGAAGGAACAAAAATAACTAGAACTTTATAGCTCTTTATCATTTACCGTTGGCCAAGGGTTCACTGCCGCTTCACCTGACATTTCTGACAACATGAGGGAGACACTCTTTCCCCTATTTGAGAGACAAGAGATTAGAACTTAGAGAAGCAAAATCCTTGCCTGTGTCACCCTTGATCTGCCCTTAAACCCAGAAGTGGGGAGGTAAGCGGGCAGGACATGAGGGTCCTATGGCCTTTCCAGCCCCTCCTCCCTTCCCAGGCAAAGTGCATTTTAGGAGGGCCTTAAGAGTAGAATCTTGGGACCAGAACAGCATAGTGCTTGCCCTGTTTTAAGAGCTTCACAGGTGACATTCAAGCCTCACAGCCATCCCATGAGTTAGAGGCTGTGGGGATCACACCCATTTTATAGATAAGACAACGGACTTGCCCGTGGTCACAGGAGGTTCATGTGGACCCAGGATTTGGGAGCTGGCAGCCTGGTTGGGCCACGGAGTCTGTGTCCTTGACCCCCTGCTCTACAGCCTGGGCTGGCGCAGAAACAGGCTCAGGGTGGGAGGGATGTATGTTGGGACAGGCCGAGGGCAGGCGTGTGATGAAATACTCTCCCAGGGAGGGCTGCGGGGCTCAGGGGGAGAGCATAAGCCAACTGGGGACACTGACTCACTCGATTCCTAGTCGGCTGAGTGGTGGACGGACAGACATACCTAGAGGATGTCATTGTCACCCCGTGCCACCTCAGCCTGCCCACCCCCATCCCTGCTTACCGATGAAAAGACATAGCCTCTGACCCCGAGCTGCTCCCAGCCCAGCTGGAGAGCCAGACATGACGTTATCTGTGTCCAGAGCCTGTCTATAGACACTTGGAAAGTGCTGGATCCCCACTCCTCTTTGCCTTCCTCTTGGGTTCAGATGCGTGCACCCCCGCCCCCCCAGCCCCACAGCCAAGGAGGGAGGCATGCTGGGGGCAGGGAGAAGAAGTATAGGACAGATGCGCAGGCTGGGGGATGCCCCCTCCAGGCTTCTTCGGGCTTCCTGGCCTTGCTCCGGCCCGAGCACACATCTGTCCTGTGCCTTGTCACTGACTGTGAGCCCCTACTGGAAGGGACCCAAGGAAGGCACTTCCACGTCCCTGGGACCTGCACAAGCTGGCATAGGGAAGGAGGACATGGTCATTTCGTCCTCAAGGCCACTCTCGGTGACTGTCATCAGACCATGATTTTGGGGGCAGCATGTAGTGACGGTGAGAGCCCTCGTTCTGCAGACCTGATCTTGAACACCAGTCACACTTTGCCCCAGTTACAGGGGTGGGACACACTGTTCCCATCTCCTCTCTGCATTCCGGGGGTCACAGGAAGCCCCGGGGGTGCCCTCACTGGGCATGTCTGGACTCTCCTCCCAGCCTGCGGAGTAAGCTGATACCCAAGTGGGGTGACACTTGAATTCTGAGTCCCTTGAGCCTATGACGCTCAAGGGGATTGTCCAAGTGGCTTTTATTTAATAAAAACAAAAGATGACTTTTCTGCCGTAAAATACAACCTCAAGCCCATTAAGGACCAACAGTGCATTTCCGCGGTGGAAGGCTGGAGTTATTTATAATGAAGCATTGATTGGCAGTTGTGCGAGCTGAGCGTCTGGTTTGGAGCCCACGTGTCGGGATGGGAAGAGCTTGAGTGGTGGAAGGTGTTTGGGTGTCCGGCTATCAGAGCCCCATATTCCAAGCCCAGCCTGGAATTCAGCAGTTCCCCGCAGGGCCCTAACAGAATCACTAATATTTTTTGAGGGTTTATGATGTGCCAGCACTGAGCTGATGTGCCCTATTCCCGGTGCCTACAATTTTTACATCCGTCCTATGAAGGAGCACGTGTTCCCATTTCATGGATGAGGAAACAAAGGCTCCGAGAGAGGTCACATAGCCAAAGCCACATGGCTGGCAGGTGGTTGAGGCTGGGTTTGAACCGTGCCCGTGGGCGCACCTCCAAGACCTCCCAAGTTTGCCAGCTCCCCAGAATCTCAGGGTGTTCCTCCTTCGAGTGGGAAAATCCCCAGCAAAGTTGTTCTGGGAATTGGCCCATGTGCCACTTAAGTTGCCTGGCGCATGGTAGGTGCTCGGTGAGTGGATTCGTGGCCATGTCCTTCCCAGACAGTGGCGACACGGGTCTGTGTGTTGTCCATGGCCCCACAGAGCTCAGGGTACGCCCGGAGGAAGGATGCTTCTCTCTCTGGGCCTCAGTTTCCCCAGATCTGAAACAAGAGTCCCCATGCCTGCCTCTGAGAGGCCCTGGGAAGACAAAATGAGGGAATTATTCCTTGGCACGGAGTGGGTGTTCAGGGCCATTTCTCCTCTGTCTTCCGGGTAAGTGGAATGGTGTTTTCTGGGGCTGTCCTGGCAGCAGACTTGTATGGAGCCATCTGCGTACTCTCGCCGGTGCCTTCCCCTGCACCCGCCCCCAACTCAGGCCCTCCTCTGTGGATGTGCTGGGTGGGGCGGGGATGAGGTTGGGATGAAGGGTTCGGCGCTTCATCTGGTTTCAAGGGGCTCAGCCACTCCCCAGCCTCCACCCTTGGGCATCACTTGGCCTTTCTGAGCCTCTGCTTCCTCCTCTGTGCACTGGGAGCGATGACAATAGAGCCTGTCTCTGGCTCTGAGTCCACCCAGGCCCCCACTCCAGACCTGGCTCCAACCCCTGCCTCTCTGTCCTTTTCCTGCAGGTGTTTCTAGCTGTGCCCAGGGACTGACTGGCTGAGGACCCCATCGGAGAGCCTTGGATACCCTAACTGAACGGTGAGGGGCTTTTGTGGTTGCAACTAGCATCTCCAAAGGCCACACTGGTGGGGGACCCGTGACACGGGGGAGCACTTGGAGAATGCCAGCCAGCTGTCTCCTGGGTTTGGGAAACATAGAAGGACCCGAGCTCCCAGCACTGCACTCCCCTCCTTCATTATGCTGAGCATCATCACCATTTTACCATGAGTTGAGGAATTTGATGAATGATTGTCTCCCTCACTAGACTGTAAGCAAAGGGGAGGGTCCAGGAGAGGCAGCAAAACAGGGTGGTCAAGAGGCTTGACTCTGAAGCTGGGTGTGGCTCCCGGCTCTGCCTCATCTCCGCTGTATAACCTCAGGCAAGGGACTTAGGCTCTCTCTACCTCAGCTTCCCTGTCTGTAAAATGGGGTTTGTAGTTAAGTAAGCCCTTAATCCATCAAGATGCCAAACTGGCCTGGCCCAGAGTCAGACAGATCCCGGTCGGCCTTGCTGGTGTTGGCCAAGCCCTTGGAGTCAGTCGCCATCATGCTTCCCCACTGACCCCTGTCTCCCCTCGCAGAGAATGGGGGATGAGGATTACAACACTTCCCTTGCCTATGATGACTACCCGGACGATTTTGACCCCATCATGGTCCTGGAGGAACCTTCTCCCCTAGAAGGCACGACAGCCAGGATCTTCCTGGTGGTGGTCTACAGCATCATCTGCTTCCTCGGGATCCTGGGCAATGGGCTGGTGATCATCATCGCCACCTTCAAGATGAAGAAGACGGTGAACACGGTCTGGTTCCTCAACCTGGCCGTGGCGGACTTCCTGTTCAACGTCTTCCTCCCGATCCACATAGCCTACGCGGCCCTGGACTACCACTGGGTCTTCGGGACGGCCATGTGCAAGATCAGCAACTTCCTCCTCATCCACAACATGTACACCAGCGTCTTCCTGCTGACTGTCATCAGCTTTGACCGCTGCGTCTCCGTGCTCCTCCCCGTCTGGTCCCAGAACCACCGCAGCGTGCGGCTGGCCTACGTAGCCTGCATGGTCATCTGGGTCCTGGCTTTCTTCCTGAGCTCTCCCTCCCTGTTCTTCCGGGACACGGCCCACGTGCATGGGAAGATAACCTGCTTTAACAACTTCAGCCAGTCGGCGGCCAGCTCTGCCCCGTGGCCCACTCACTACCGCCTGGACCCCGTGGGCTTCGGCCGGCACACAGTGGTGACCGTCACCCGCTTCCTCTGTGGCTTCCTGGTCCCCGTGCTTGTCATCACGGCCTGCTACTTCACCATCGTCTGCAAGCTGCGGCGCAACCGGCTGGCCAAGACCAAGAAGCCCTTCAAGATCATTGTGACCATCGTTACCACCTTCTTCCTCTGCTGGTGCCCCTACCACACCCTCCATCTGCTGGAGCTCCACCACACCGCTGTGCCTGGCTCCGTCTTTAGCCTGGGTCTGCCCCTGGCCACTGCCATTGCTATTGCCAATAGCTGCATGAATCCCATCCTGTATGTCTTCATGGGCCAGGACTTCAAGAAGTTCAAGGTGGCCTTCTTCTCCCGCCTGGTCAATGCTCTGAGCGAGGACACAGGCCACTCCTCCTACCCCAGCCACAGAAGTTTTACCAAGATGTCGTCGATGAACGAGAGGGAGACCAGCATGCTTTGAGGCCCATCTGGGAACCCCGATGGACAGACACTCCGGCCTTGGAGGCCGCAAACTCTGCCTTCTCGAGACCACGGCAGAAACCTCCCCAGGACACACCAACGCCCCCTGTAGTCTGCACGGGGCTGACTGGCATTTTGAGCTGGGAGTCCAGGGCTTGGAACTCCTTTGTTCGAGTGGCCTGATGGACTGGGCAAGCCATGTCCTCTCAACTTTGGACTCTTTCCATGAGGATCTGGGGTCTGGGGGAGGCAGGGACGGAGAAGAGCTCAGGCCCTCGAAGGAAGCCAACTGAAGATACTCACCCTTGAACTTTCGAGGGTGATGGTGCTTTGCGGGGCCATAGCTGTTTGGGAGACGTGGTGCCAGCCCCTTGCCCCAGGCCCTGCTCGCACCTTGCCTTTGTTTCCTGGGGGCCGGGTCATGGCGGGCAGCCATCACCTGCAGTTTCCACCCCATCCTGGGGGCTGCCCTTCCTTCCCTGGTCCACCGACTCTGGCTGCCGGTGCTCAGAATAAAGCACGCCAGGGCGGGAGGCCAGGGAAGGAGGGCCTGTCCTTCTCCTCAGCTTCCTCCGAGCCTTGCCCAATTCAGCTTCAGGAAACAAGCTGGGGGCGTCCTGCAGGTTGAAGAGTGGGTCCAAGGTCTTGGTCATGGAACTCAGCGGAGCCTGCAGCCTGGGCCCTTGTCCTGTGCTGCTGCTACTCCTGTCCTGTCCAGGAGTAGCTCTGTTGCCGTTTCTCAATCAGGCGTGACACCTTCCCGTGCTACAGTGTCATTATCCCACTTACAAGTGACAAAGCAGACGTCCTGTTTGGGGGTGGGGGTGGGGAGTAACTCACAGGGACAAGCAGCTAGCCGGAAGCCAAGTTAAGAGGTGAAGCCAGCTCTGTCTGGCTCCGGAACCTCTGTTTTTTTTTTTTTTTTTTTTTTTTTTTAAATGGAGGGTATATCTATTGAGAATATTCTAGACTCTCATGATAGCCTACATTTACTTAGCACCCCCTATGCTAAACACTGTCCATGTGTTATCTCCTTTACTCCCCTCCGCCCCGGCAGGCCTGAGTTAGGTACAGTTATTACTTCCCTTTTACATATGATGGATAGCTGCAGCTCAGAGAGGTTAAGTAACTTGCCTAAGGGCATCCAGTGGGTCTCTGCCAGAACCTGGATTTGAAAACAGGTCTTTCTGGCTCAGAGAAGGCTGCAGAATCAGGGTGTGGAGAGAGGCTAGGGGTTTTGACCATAAATATCTATTACTCGGCAGATTCATATAAACCTCTTAATAGCGCATAACCCAAGCTTGCAAAAAGTTTTTCAAAATGACCCAACATGGCAAAGAAAGTACACTTCGCCTCCAGTCCCCTGACACCCACCCACACGTGCCCACTGTGGTTCCCATGTGCTGCACCACCGGCGACCTCCAGGGAAGGCAGGGTGGAGAGAGAGGCTGGGCTGGAGGCGGTCTCTGGTGGGCCCGAGGCCCTCCGGCCTCCGAGTGTCCACATTCTCTTGTCTTCCACGTGCTGCCGTTGTGAAGCCAATTCCCTGACAAGATGCGGTGAACACATGTAATGTCTACACAGTGCTGGGCAAGTTCCCGAGGCCACGGGCTTTTGAAAGGGGTTTGGAAATCACACCTCATTAAAAGAGGGACTGTTCCTTCCCTCCTTGGGCCATTGTGCTTATGAGGAGGCAGCTTGGAACTGACCCCAAGTCAGGGCGTCCAGTGGCTTCAAGAAATCTAAACTCAGGCCATCTGGGAGCAAAAAAAGGGAGCTTGAAGTCGTGCCCAGTGCCTTTTGTCACCTCCCACCACCGCGGCACAGGTGAAGGAGCTAAGGCACGGGACAGCGTGGGATGTCTGGCCCCAGAGGGACAGTCCTCAGCCACTCAGCCTCTGACCCCCAGGTGCTACTTGCTCAGGCCAGGGCCCTCGCTCCTCCTGGGCTGCATGCCGGCCAGGCTGGGCCAGGGAGCCAGGAAATCATTTTGTCGTTGGAAAAGCTGATGAGCAGGAGTAAAACTCAAACCAGCTGTTTCCTCCTTAAGGTCAGGCCTCTTTCTGGCTGCCCCACCAGGAGTTTCTCATTAAACACTGAAATGCAACCGGGACCTCCTCCTGCATCTTGTCCCTGCAGCTTCTTCAGAGTGTCTCCCAGGGGACATATACAAAGGTCCTGTGGTTCACAAAGAGCGTGCCCTTGCACTACTCCACAGGCGGCCAATGTGCTTTGTGCCTGAGAGGGTCTGCCCCCGTTGGGGCCAGGAACCAGTCAATGGGGGCCCCCGTGCTGCTTCCTGGGTGGGGTGGGTGGGTGGAGGGCGGACGGGGAAGTGGGCACAGGGACAAGAAGTGAAGGTGGGGTTTGACAGGAGGAGGGGAGGGACGCACAGAGGAAATGCAAAATAGAGACCAAGCAAAGGGGTCTGGCATTCATTAAACAAGTCATAAGACTTGTCAGGCTCAGGATCTCATCAGACCCTCCAAAGGAGAAGAGGACCATCGGAGCCACATGGGTGACGCAGAACGAGAGGTTTGGCTTGCGGGCCCCACCTGCTCAGGGGAGCTCCCAGCTTCTTCAGCCTGTGGGAGGAAGGAGGGGGGCAGGAGGCAGAAGGGGGACCAGAGGGAGGGGCTCAAGAGGGGACAGTGACCCAGATGTGGCACTGGCTGAGGAATGAGGAAGGAATGGCTTAAGCCTGTCCCCAGAGTCAACTCGAGAGGGTTTAAGGGGCCAGGCTGGGCAGGAGAGGATAGAGCCCAACAGTGAGTGCCACAAGGGGCATTCCCATTTTACAGATGAGGGAGCTGAGAGCTGTTCTTTGCCGCAAATGGAGCTGGTATTTGCTTGGATGGAAGGGATCCGTGATTCCCCAGCCTTTCCCTCTCCCATTCCTGCCTAGCATGTGGTGCCATGGTGGAGATGGGTGCCCCGGGCCTGTGGTTGCCAAGCCCTGGACTCGGAAAATTGCTGCTAGGGGTGGTATTCAGGACCAGGAGTATCCAGGAAGCCATTTGTCCAACCAAGAAATAATTCAGGAGGTTGGGGGTTGCTTGCTTTCCCCCTTTGAGGACATAGTTGCTTTTGAATAAAGAAACGAGAGGTGAGAGCGGGGCCGTGCTGTACGTTCCTGCCCACCCCCAAACCCTCTTGCCTTCCTCCTCCACCTCACAGAGCAGCAGGCGAGGCTCAGAGAAGTGCAGCACGCTGCCCAAAGTCACACAGCAGTGTTGTGAAATGGCAGCAGGAGGAAGCCAGAAGTTTCCTACCATTCCCCAAATTTAGGACTTCAAAGAAACTGTGTTTTGAAAAGCATTCTCTCCACTTTACTTCAATTTCTTGGCAACCAAGGACCGTAGATTGTTAGTAATGACTCAAGATAACCCCACCCAGCCACTCCAACATCCGTCTACCCACCTAGCCACCCAGCCACCCATCCATTTATACAACCCATTCATCCGTTCCATAAAAATCTGTTTAATACCTTCTCTTTGCCAGGCCCTGTGGTAGGCACCGGGAATGCGAGGGTGACCAGGGCATTCACAGTCCCTGTCCTCAAGAGCTCATTCATTGGTCAGTGGGAGAGATAGCCAATAATTTTTTAAAAACCACACCCTTGAAGGAAAACAACCATGCTAAGCACTACACACCTATTAGAGAGAGATCTGACCCTGTCCAGAGGAGAGGGAAGCCTTGGGGAAGAGACACTTGAGATGTGTGGGATGGGTAGGTGCTGATTCGGTGGCAGAGGGGCGGGGGCTGGAGAAGGTGCTCCAGGTGGCAGGAACAGAGCGGGAGGGGAGAGTGATGGCAAGGGACGGAAGGGGGTGGGCGATGCAGCAGAGGGAGGAGAATGAGCCCAGAGCAGACAGGATGGAGAGGACGGCAGGGGAGGCCATGGGCAGGGGAGGACGTGCTCAGATCTGCATCTTGCAATGATGCCGGGGGCTGCTCTGGGCGGGGCAGGATGTGGAAGGACAGGAGGGGAAGCCAGGAGGCTGCCGCAGCCCCCAGCTGAGGGTGATGGGTGCAGAGGTAGAGCTCAAAGAAGGGGACTATTCTAGAGATACTTAAAATCTACCCAAGCTTTCTCAGGGGAGCGGTTAGCGGGAAGCCAACGCAGGGCCCATTTCAGCGGCACAGAGGCCTCCGTGCGTTCCTTTATTGATGGAAATTAATTGTAAATATTATTCAAATTTACCTCCCAATGCACAATTACATTTCTCAGGGGAGCCCTCTGAGCACATAATAAAGCCCTATAAATAATACATATATTAACCTAAGAGGAACAGAGGCACATTAATGCTGTACTTGCGGGTGGCGGCTGGGGGAGTTTATGCAGACAAGACGCTAAGTGCTTAGACCGAGGATTTAACTTGGGAGATCACCCGAGCTCTGTCCCGGGGAGCTTCTGGAAGTCTCCCCCCATCCCTAGAGGGCAGCTAGCTGTTGCTCTAGAGGCCCAGTCAATGGCCAGATGGTCACGGGTGGAGAAAGCACAGGTGTATAGGACCCTTACCTTGTTCCTGAAGCCCCAAGAAAGCATTTCCCATAGTCATAATAGTTGGTCCTATTAACTGAGCATGCGCAGGGTTTGGGTCTCCTCCAAGTGCTTTGGTTTCATTATCTCTTTGGATCCTTACAACAACCTTTGTGGCAGCAGCCATTCCTCTTCCCACTTCCCCATGAGGAAATGAAGGCTCAGAGAGGTGCAGTGTTATGCCCAGCATCACACAGCTAGTAAGTGACAGAGCTAGAGTTTCCAGCTCAAGTGTTTAGCTTGAAAGCAACTTGCGAGCACAAACTGTCCTCTAACGAGACTCCTTCCTAGAGAAAGGAAGGCAAGCGTACGCTCTCTGGTAGTGTCAGATTTTGAGGAGATGGGAACGGGGGTTGGGGGGTGGATCTGAATGATTGCTTTTTCCCCTCGTGGAAGGAAATAGTGTCTGGGTGGGCTCGTCATTCCTTCACAGCCCTAGGAATCTACAGATTCCATTTACAGATGGTGAAACTGAGGCTCTTTGCAGATCAGAGGCGAGCCTCCCACTTCCCTGACTGCTGAGACAGGAGATGCATGCAGGAAAACGCCCACATGAGCCACTTTTCCGAGCACCACTGCTCTAGAGACCCGAGCATTCACTGAGCCTCTAGTTTGTTGGTAAGGGCTTTGGTGCTGAGCTGCCATGAAGGACCCCTGCGGGGTGTCACTGGGGCATTTCCAGCAGAATCCTATAAAGGGAAAGCAGGAGACCTTGGAAACCCTGGTATAGGGCAGAGACTGGCCATGTTTGGGGCATAAACATTATCCCTCACGTTTGTCCTGCATATGGGTGACGATGCTCTCTATCCGGATCTTGGTGCACTTACAGGGCTATCTTCGTCCATCCAACCTCATTTGTCTATACATACGTGATCACTGCACTTTACTGTAGTAAGTTAGGCCTCAAGGAAAGTATTTGGAAAAATAAATTTTAAAATAAAATGTAACATTTATGAACTTATTCACGGGGCCCGCAGGAGTGACACGCCGCTTCCTTTGGCACTCTGGACAGAATCAGATTCGAGAGAGCAAGTCGGAGGGAGGTAGTCTCAGCAGGGTCCATCCAGGGAGGCAGCATCTTGGGAAGGACTGAGCTCTCCCAGGGGTCACCCCAGCCCTTTCCCCATAGCTTTGGATGGCTATGACACAGGGTTGTGTGGGCTCAGGCTTGAATCCCAGCTCCACCATTGACGTGGGCTATGGTTAAGGCCCTATGACTTGGCCAAGCAGTTCAACCTCTCCAAAGCTTTAATGTTCTCATCTGGAAAATGGGTTTAAGAATATGCAGCTCACAGGTTGCCACGAAGATTCAAGGAGATGTTGCAGGTACGCGCCTGGCAGGTACCGGGCTCACACACACCACCCACTTTCATCTGGAAGTATGTCAGCCTCCTTCCTGGGCTCTGGCCTTCCAGCCTTGGTCCCCCAACAACCCACCCTCCACGAAGCAATCGGAGTGAGCTCCCATCACAGAGCACAGCAATCCAAACCCCTTACAGGGGCTTACAAAGCCCTGGAGGATCGGCACTGCCTCTCCTTCTTCAGCTCATGCAGTTCCCCATCCAGGCGTCCCTCCCTCCCCAGACCACTGATGGCATAACCAGGTCCCCCTCCTCTTTTGGAGCAAGTGCCCCTTCTGAGTGAGGCCCTTCTGGACCCCTCCCTGCAGGTAAAGCAACCCCATCCCTATTCACAGTCTATCAGATCCCCTGTTTTCCATCCCTGACACTACTTCCTGCCATCTGGAAGAAGTTTATGTATTTGTGTTTAGTCGCTTTCTGTCTGTCCCTCTGCTGGATGGAGAGCTCCATCCGTGTGGCAGAGCCCTTGTCTGTCTGGGGCATCTCTGTGTCCCTGACACACAGAGCGGTCCTTAGCCCAGGAAACGCGCTCATGATCCTTGGTTGTACAAATGAAGAAATAACCATAAGCTGATGTTCCTTTGATCAAATCATCGCCATCACTGAGTTTCAGGACGATTGCTAGTACAATACACTGTTTCCAAAGTGTTTTCACATTTTTTTCTATCCCGAAGAAACTTGTGGGAGGGGACTATTGCCCATTTCACAGATATGGATACTGAGCTCCCCCGTCCCCCCAACTCCTGGCCAGGCTCACTTGGTTCAGAAGTGGAGAAGCCAGCACGGAGTTCTTGTCAGGGTACCAGCAGGAGCTCTTCCAAACCAAGGAGGTTTCCATTCAGTGCTTTTATCTCCCCTGGCCTTTTCCTTTTCCCTTTGTCTGATTAATTGCAGCCTGAAAATAAAGGAACCAGATGCCTCCCCTCCCACCCACAACACCCCCGCCTTTTGCATTGTTTTGTAGTTCTTTTCCGGACCAAGACTCTGTTAAGGATTTGGCTGGTACGACCATGACCACAAACTTCCCGTGTTTATCCTTCCACTTAGAAATCATGGATTAAGCAATCAACTGGGTACCAGGTCTGTGATGGGCACTGGCTGGTGCTATGGCAAAAAGTCCAGCTAGACATCTGATGCCTGAGGACCCATGGAGCCCAGAGGAGAACCTCAGAATTTTCTTTTTCCCTCTTTTCCACCATGCAGCTGTCTGACACCCATGCAGCAAATCTGGACGACTGAATGAGTTTCTCGTTGGCTCCCAGACGCTGGAGCTGTGAGGCAGGGACACACACACGGGGAGGTGGGGAAAGGGGGCTCTCAGCCATGGCTGGTGGGTGGTAATAGCTGCCAAGCCCCTGGTCGATGGCAGGCAGTTTACTATGATGCTCAGGCCACGGCCAAGACCCTAGTGCTTGACTGGGAAGCCTGACTCCTGATGGCATTTCAGGCACCATCCATCATTTCGCCTCATCCTCATTACAAACCAGCTGGGGGGACACCTGGGTGGCTCAGTGGGTTAAGTCGATGCCTTCGGCCCAGGTCATGATCCTGGGGTCATGGGATCAAGTCCCGCATTGGGCTCCCTGCTCGGCAGGGAACCTGCTTCTCTCTCTGCCTCTGCCTGCCTCTTTGCCTACTTGTGTATACTCGCTCGCTCTCTCTCTCTCTCTGGCAAATGGATAAAAATCTTAAAAAAAAAAAAAACCAGCTGGGACAAACCTCCTTCACATTGAACACAAAGACGCTGAAGTCCAAAGGGGTCAGGGATGTTTCCCAGAACCACACTGACAGCCACCCGTTGACTTCTGTCTTGAGCACCAACTATGTTCCAGGGACCATGCTGGGTTCTGGGGATACCTCAGCAGCTACTGCCCTAACATTCTTGAATCTTACAACTTGTTTGTATGTTCAAGAGCTGGGATTTGAACCCATGCCTGGAGAGCTTTGTTGCTTCTTCTCCTCCCCCAGGTACACTGCTTCTTGAGTTACAGAACCCAGGTACAGAGGAATCAGTACCGAATGGAGAGAAAGGCTTTCTGTTGTCATGCCTCAAACCTCTCAGGAGTTAGAGAAATCACATATTGGCTGGGAACTGAGATCGATTCTGAGAACCAGGAAGCAGCTGTCAGCAACTGCTCTCCCCTCCCTGACTCCTCAAAATAGGGCAGTGATTGATTCCCCCAGCTCTTTCCCCCCTCCAAAACCGGTAGATGGCACCGCTTAACCCAAAAGAACGGCACGCTCGAGCTGGAATTGCAGGAACTGTGGCCGACCGACAGAACATGAAATTAGGAATGGGGTGGGTTCCATGGTCCCCTCCCAGACTCACTATGGGATCAACAGGGTTTTTATCTGAAATGTCACCTTTTCTAGATCCCGGATTGTAAGCCTCATCCTGATCCCCTGGCCACAGCACCGTCAAGGATGCGCTAGATCAATGGAAGTGGCTTGTTCAATCTTAACATGACAGATGGCGGGGTCCTTAGGGTCAGTCGAGTCAAACCCCTGCCCAGGGGAGGGAGGTTAGTCCCACAATCCATGGGAGGTGACCCAGGAAGGAACCCAGAGGTCCCCATGCCCAGCGATTTTGTTCCCTGCTCTTGTACGTGATCATTTGTGCCCTTCGACGGCTTGGGCTTTTGTCACATTCTGGTTCAGACACATCAATCCATGTAAACTTGAGAAGCAGAGAAACAGACAATCAGTGTATCTTCCAAGACTGGGAATATAAATAACACAAATAAAAGTCCTAATAATCCATGCTGTTTGGCATTCATCTCCCCAGCAACTGTGTGAAATAAACCAAGTGAAGGACGAAAGAAATAAGATTATAGCAATTAGGGTGCATTTGGCTGCAAGTAACAAAACCACAACTCAAAACGTCTGATGCAGTAAGGAAGGCGCATTCCTTCAGGTAATGGGAACACCTGTAGGTTGGGAATCCAGCAGCTGGTGATGACATCAAGGGCACAGAGTGTTCCCTTCTCTCTGCTCTGTCATCTTCAGAGATTAGGATTTGTCCCCAGAATGGCATCTTTGCTGGTTATAAGACAGATTGTACCTATGTGACATCACGCAGAAGGGAGAGAAGGTTTCAGAAAGTTGCAAGAGCCCCTGGCAAGCTCCCCTGGCATCTCATAGGCCAGAACTGGGTCACACGGTATTGCCGAACCAATCACTGGCAGGTAAAGAAGATGGCTTAGACCAATCAGAATCCACCCAGGAACCATAGGTGAGAAGAGGGGACATTCAAACACAGTCAGGGTTCTACCCCGAAGAAGAAAGGGAGGGGATTAGGGACAGGCATCCAGTGGCCTCTCCTACAGAGAAGACAGGAGATGTAAGTTGATCAGCCGGAATATTTGCCTCCTTGTCCTTCGGAACCAGAAATCCTTAGACCTGACCATTTTAAAACTACAGGGGGCCTGTGGAAGGTGGGGGGCAACTCTTAGAAATTAAGAACTTATTTCTTAGAGAATCAACATGCTTTATTCCTTGAGAGTAATGATTTCTTCCTGTTCTTTATATTAAGTAACGCATAATCTTTAGCAAAAGCAAAACAAAACCTTAAAATACATGAATGAGCAAAAAGAAAACAAAAATCAAAGGAAAATTACTTATGATCCCAGAGATCACACAGGTATCATCACTGCTAGTATTTCGGTTTATGACCTACAGTGTAGTCTGTTTTTCTTTATCTTCTTACAATACCTATCAGTGTAGCAAAAAAAAAAAAAAAAAAAAAAAAAAAAAAAAAAAAAAAAGCTTTATTTAGATATTCTCTTCTATAACATTTTAGTCCGTTTTTAAAAAATCAGGTCATCCAATGTCCCCAGAGCATTGATTATTCAAGTGACAGCCAGCAGATCTGGTAGTCCCACAGTTAATTTTGCCAATCTCCTCTTGATGGACATTTAGGTTTTTTCCTTTTTAGAAGTATGATTTTTTTGTTGTTTTTATAATTCCCTGATGTATTTTCCCAGGAGCAGCTACTAGGGAGCCCTAGCCCTGGGTGGCCTCCAGATCTAATCTGGGCTTTTTGCCCACCAGCCCAGCCTCTGGGTCCCTGCACTCCCTTCTCCCCTTGGAGTGGAGGGAATAGTTCTTGAGGCTCTAAGACGAGGTCAGCCGTCTCAGGAAAGGGTCTGGCAGGGTGGGCAGTGATCACACACGCAGGCTCTGGAATTGGGCCAGGTTGATCAGGCACATAACTGTTGCTCTCTAAGCTGGGGTTTACCCATCTGTGAGATCAGGAGTGTAATAGAAAAAGCCTTGTAGGGTTGCAGGAGGGTTCAGTAAAATAATCCACATAAAGAGCTTATCATGGCCCCTGGAAAATATTATGCGCTTGAAAAGTTGCTAGAGCTTGCTGTTATGTTCAATTCTGGTTTTCCCTCATACCAGGGCTGCAAGACTGCATTTGCTTTGTTATCTCTGGGGGCCATGCTTAATCGGGGCCAAAGATTCGGGAGGCTGTGCAAATCTGCCTAAATTACATAGTGGGGTTGCACATCAATGCTTGCTACAATTTGGCTCTGTGAAGAAAATGTAATTTCTTTGTAACCCGCGTGATCTGACTTCGGACATCTCTCCCAAGCCCTTCCAGCCCTTACCCCACAGTGACAGAGAACAAACCAGAACACAAAAAATTAAGCTTCACCCATGTTATGGCTCGAATTGCACCCCCTAAAATTCCTGTGTTGATGTCCTCACCCCCCAGCATCTCAGAATGTAACCTGCTTTGGAGATAGACCCTTTCTAGACGTCAACGAGTTAAAATCAGGTTATCATGGTGGGGGGTCCTGATCCAGATGACGGGTGTCCTTAGAAAAAGGGGATGATATGGAGAGAGGCTGGCATGGGAAGGTCATCGATAAGCCAAGGAAAGGAAACTCAGAGGGAGCCAGTCCTGCTGGCACCCTGACCTTGGACTCCCAGCCTCCAGATCTGTGAGACCTTACCTTCCTGTTGTTTAAGCCCTCCAGTCTGTGGTGGTTGGTTACAGCAGCCCTACCCAACTAAAATAACCAGTTTTTTTTTTTAAGATTTTATTTATTTGAGGGAGAATGAGTGAGAGAGAGCATGAGAGAGGAGAAGGTCAGAGGGAGAAGCCGACTCCCCAAAGAGCTGGGAGCCTGATGTGGGACTCGATCCCGGAAGTCCGGGATCATGACATGAGCCGAAGGCAGTTGCTCAACCAACTGAGCCACCCAGGTGCCCTAAAATAACCAGTTTTAACATTTTAGCTCAAATGTCTGTTTTACAGGTTCCTGAGCTAAGTTTTCCTTGGATAAACATACTCTTTCTCTCCCAGGCGGTACCCTCCCCTCCCTTTCTCCTGGGCTAGTTGGGGCACATGGTGGGCAGGGTTTGCTCTAATGTCTCCACAGCCTGGCAGAGCATGGAGGTGCCCTGGGCCCTCTGCCTCCTGGGGCAGAGATGTGCCCTGCACGTGCAGGTGGAAACCCGCGGGAGGAGGATCTGACTCTGGGCATGGCTGATTTGATTCCCTTTGGCTCCTCCCCTTGCCCACCAGTGCAAACGCCCCACCTCAGATGCCCCCCTCCCCCGATCCCCCCCCCCCCCCCCCCCCCCCCCGTGCTGGGTGCCTCATCCTCCCTGTATCAGGAGCAAGTGAACATGCCTGGCTGATCCTCTCTCCAGAATCCCTTTTCCCTTCTACAAATCCTGGTTCTGGGAAAGCAGCAGCTTTTCTTCTCTGCCTGCGCTCTGCGTTCCCATCATCAGTGGTCAGGGAAGTTGTTCCCGGAGTTGTTCAGGGAAGGCGGTCTGATGCTCACCTAGGGAAAAATCCGGAGCTGGGCTGCCAGGCCCGGCTTTTGTGTATCAAAAAAAGGAAAAGAAGGGAAACTGGAAAATCCGCCCTCGAGACAGTGGTCTGACTTGAGTCTATAGCCTTGCGGCTGCCAATCCTTCCATCCCTCATAGACCGCCTTCACAGTGTCCCTTTCCTCCATCCTTCCTCTTCTGTGACAGAGCCTGCCCTCTTCCTGTGATGACAGGCTCATCAGATCACTAACAAGAACGGCTTCTTCGTAATTTCCAGAAAAGCCACCCATTAGTGTTACGTCTCCACGCTTTCTGCTGTTCCCAACAGGCTTTGCGGCTTAAAAGTTGAAATGAGAAAGTCAGAATGATACAATTAAGATGATTATTAACAACCCTTCAGTGGTTACTGATGAGGGTTCCATGCTTCAAAGATGGGGAAATGGAGGCTCAAGGAGGTGAGTCACCTGCCCGAGGTGACCTGGCTGGGAGCTGCGGTGGTGACAGGTGTGAAAGCCACCTGTGTCTGACTTCAGACAAACCAGTTTCTCTTTGCACATCAAAGGCTGCACTGTGGCTGCCCAGTGGGCCGCTGGTACGGCTGTGAGCAGGTCCTGTGCATGGCTACATGTCCTGTCTCTGCTCGTTGATGGGTCAAACTGCTCACCAGACTTACGAGAAGCTGGGGATGGGCCAGCAACAGGGTTGGAAAAGCTCCATGGGGAGGTGGGGCTTCAGGCAATCCCCTAAAGTTCATAATGTATCTGTAATAGGATTAAGGTTGCCTGGAATCCCGGGCGTCTGCCTTCCCTTCCCGAGCAGTCTGCAGCCGCTGGGTCTGAGAGTTGCCAGGAATGAGGAACCCACCCAGGCCTTTGCAGACTATGGGAACAGATGCTCAAGCTGTTCCCCAGCTGTCTTGTGTGCAGGGCTGTCAGCCACCTGCTGACCTCACGCCACCCCAGATGTCCACTGGGATGTCCTGGTGAGCCCCACTTTTGAAGAGGAGGAGCCTGGGGCTCAGGACCTCAAAGTATGTGCCCAAGCAACACTAAAGAATGGTGGGTGCTAAAACCAGAGTCCAGGGAACCATGGCTGTGGGGCTTCTGGGCTCAGCACCCAACTGGGTGACCTTGACCACTGAGTCCTCGCTGCTCTGTGTGCCTCAATTGTCCTAGCTGCAAAATGGAGAGGCAGTTTAGGATCTGAAATGAGTTGTCAAATCAGGGACCAGGAGACTAGTGTTTGAGTCTCAGCTCTGTTACAGGGCCTCTATGTAAACTGGAGGTCACGTGCCCTTTCTGAGTCTCAGCCTTCCCCTCTGGAAAATGGGAGATGGGTTTTGAGAAGAGTGCAGTTACCTGAAGCTAGCATATAACAAGTACCTACCTTGTGCCTAAGGGGCTTAAGACACAGAGCACTTCACAGACCCCTCTCAGCCCTAGGCACCCTGCCGGCATGGTTCTGCACATGTTATGGGTACGGAGACTCAGGTCTGGGTATTTGCAGAGTCTTGCACTTGGCAGAACAGCCTCTGAGGACCCCTATAAGCTCTGGCTTTCCAAGATTCTAGGCAGAGGATTTGGACAGATCAGGGTTCAAATTCTGCCTCTGCCACTTCCCAGCTGTGTAATGTTCTGGACAAATTGCCTCGCATCCCTGAGCCTCAGTTCCTTCATCTGCAAAATGGGTCCATCGGGTCCACCTTGCAGAGTTACTGGGATAATTATATGATGTGCTACAAGTCCGCTCTCAGGCTCACGGTTAAGTAGTGGTTCTTTGTCCTTCCCCCACCCACATTTGTGGGGCTGGTTGAGATAAAGCATACTAAGCCAGGAGGCCAGAAGAACCCTACTCTCCCAGCAAAACCCCGCCCACCCCTCCCTTGTTGCTGTTCTGCTCCGCCACACTCCAGTTGCAGCAGCTGCATTTAATTGGATTTAACTTAATAGTTTTATTGATGCCTTTTGGTTCAGGGGACAAAGAGGCTTCTGGGTAACTCGCACGTTTCTAACAAACCAAATAAAGAGCTGATAAGCATAAACAAGTCCGTTTTAATTGGATTAAGGGAAGCCTTGGCTTGGGGACTGCTGAACCACAGAGGAGCTGGAGAAAAAAGGACTCAGATTTTCTGCTTCCTTGGACCCCCAAGCACCCTGCACAAGGCGCTGATTTCCTTCTCAGGAGCTATGTGCTGGTGTGTTTGCATCCGTCCGTGCCTTGGTCCATACATTGCACAGGAAGCTTTCCCCCATCCCTCTACCTCTTGTCCTTCCCCACCTGCACCCTGTGACAGGGGGTGCAACCCTCCAGCTTGGTCTCAGATGCCCTGAAGTTCAAGTCCTGCCCGGCCTGTTTCATGTTCACTTTGAGCAAATCATTGAATCCTGTAAGCCCGGTTTCTTCAGCTGTAAAAGAGGGTCATGGTGGTTTCTATCCTCCAGGGTTAGTGTTTGAATAACATGCTGGTAAATTACCTGCTACTGAAAAGGTTCACTGAAACCGCAGCTTCTGATAACCAGAGTCAGGATGAGGGAGGGATCACAGTCCCCGCTCTCCCCAGGGTTCCAGCCAAGGAAAGGAGGAGCTGCTGGATGGTATGATACTTGCTAAATAGAGGACCTCCTAACCCAGCCTATGGTGTCCAAGGGACAGCTTTATGGACAAAGAGAAGAGACAGAGCTGAAGCAAAAAAGCATTTATTGGGGGGTCTCAGAATTGCAATTCGGGGAACACAGATTTGGGCACCAACCCACTCACCTCCAGAACAACCCCACCCACCTCCAGAACAAAAGTCAAGGTTTTTTAAAGATAAAAGGGAATGCTAGTTTCTGAGTATATTATTAACAAAGAATTCTGATTGGTGTTAGTGGCACAAAACTCATCTTGGCTGAACACAATCAGTTTCCAAAGCAAAGTCTCTCATTGTAGCAAGTTGCAGGTGTTGTGGTTTGGCATGGTTCACCTTCCCCCCCCCCCCCCCCCCCCCGGGGAGGACTGCATGAGACCCACCTCCTTATGGCCTCCCTGCTCTGCTTTAAAAGCCTTGGGCACAAGTAACCCCACTTTATTTCACTTTCACAGCTTCCAGGTGGCCATTGAGGAATGAATAGGAGTTGCTTGCAGTCATGCTTCCCAGACTTGACGGCTCATGCAAATCCCGGGCATCTTCTTCTTGTTAGAATGTAGATTCTGATTCCATGGGTCGGAGGTGGAGCCCGAGATTGATTTCACTTTTCTGATCGGCTCCCAGGTGATTGTAGGAGGCTGTTTGGAGGACCACGCCTTCAATAGCTGGAGGCCAGAGGGTTGATGGGGTCCTGTTCTGAGACCAGTCTGAACTCCAAACCTGCCTTCTCATGAGCCCACCAGGAGTGTACTGAGGGAGGCATGGCAGATTCCAGAGTCCTCACTACCTATTGGCCATTTTTGACCTCTTTCTTGCTGACGGAACTCTGGTTTTGTTTGGGGCAGCAACAGAACCAGCCCCTGGGATGCTTTCTGACTCTATTAAGCCTCTCTCTCCTTTCCCTGTACCACATACTTACTTTTTTTAGCCTCCTTTACAGCCTGCAGTGGTTTATCTGAGTCTAGTTGGGCCCATGATGGGATAAGGGGAAGTCCACAGGGTCCAGACAGTGTCATACTAAGAAAGGTAGTTTGTTTCCTAATTAAGAGGGATAGGAATGAGAGAAAAAAGAGTTGGCTGGCGGCCCCTCTTCACTTTTTTCTTGCCCCAAATGCAGGCATTGATGGTTTGGGCTGTGGCAGCCATCTTGAGGCCATGAGGCAACATACATGAGTTCATCCAAAGATGAACACACTAAGAATGGCCAAAAAAAAAAAAAAAATTGGATCCTTGGTGTCATTATTGAGACATTGAATTGGGCCTGGAACACTCTACCTCTAGCCCTCTTGTTAAGTGGGGTAACAGTTATTGTATAAAGTACTACAAATCTGGGCTGTGGAGTCAGGCAGAACAAGGTTGAATTCCATGTACCTCCAAGTTGTGTAACTTTGGGCAAGTCTCCCTCCTCCACAGGGCATTAGGTTTTTCATTCCCCATATGTAAAATGGGTAAGAATACTACTTCTCTTGTAGAGCTGTTGTGAGTCACCACATATCCCCGGCATATTGGAAGCGAACTACACAAGATGTAGGAAAGCTTGGAAGGATTCTATGGTAACTGAGCTAAAGAGAGGAATGACAAATATAGTAAAAGACATCATTACCAATGAGAATCACCAAATTCCTAGAAATAAGTTGGTTGGCAGCTTGAGGCAGTTAGCTCTACAAGATTTTTCTCACCTTTTAAATATATAATATAGATATGCATATAAAGATACGTATTACTCCACACACATACATACACACACACACACACACACACACTGTGAGTTAGATATAGTCTAATACTTACCGTCCAAAGCATTCCAAACTGATAGGGCAAGGAATTGTTTTGTCATATGAAACACTACACAAGGGGCACCTGGGTGGCTCAGTGGGTTGGACCTCTGCCTTCGGCTCAGGTCATGGTCTCAGGGTCCTGGGATTGAGCCCTGCATTGGGCTCTCTGCTCAGCAGGGAGCCTGCTACCCCCCCTCTCCCTCTGCCTTTCTGCCTACTTGTGATCTCTCTCTCTTTGTTGAATAAGTAAATAAATAATCTTAAAAAAAAAAGAAACACTACACAAAACTTCAATACATAAAACAGAGAACTAGTGGTATTCCAGTTAAAATTAAGTTGGGGTTGGCACCACCCCCTTATACTCACCTCCCTCTGGACACTTCCACAGACCTTACAACTCTTATTTTCAAACCCTTAGAATGGGTAGTGTATTAGTTACCTACGGCTACCATAATGCTGTCTAACAACCCCAAATTTCCATGCCTTTAACCATCAGGGCTTGTTGCACTCCCCTCTGAGCTGATCGGCTAGGCAGTTCTGCTGATCTTGGTTGGGCTCACTCAGATATGTGGGGATGGCTGAGGGCTGGTTGATCTGGGATGGCCTATGCTTGGGCAGTTGGGGTCACTCAGCTTTGCTCTCATCCTCCAGCAGGGATGGCAGACATGCAAGAGGGAGATCAAGTCTAACCATGCAAGTACATTTCCCACCTCTGGTTACATCATATTTACTAACCTCTCTTTGACCAAAGTCAATTATGTGACCAAGCTCAGAGTCAGAGTGGGAAGGTGCCTCAAAGTCACACGATGATGGGCATAAGGAAAAGTGAAAAACTAATGGCTTAAAAAAATAATATAGGGGTACCTAGGTGGCTTAATCAGTTAAGTGTCTAACTCTTGATTTTGGTTCAGGTCATGATCTCTGGGTCCTGGGATCAAGCCCTATGTCAGACTCTGTGCCCAGTGTAGAGACTACTTGAGATTCTCCCTCTCCTTCCGCCCCTTCCCCTACTTGCAGGCCTACTCTCTCTCTCTCTCTCTAATAAATGCAAACTTTAAAAAACAATATAACTCATGTGGTCTCTGAGAATCTTCCTGATTTGAAACACATGACCTTGAGAGCTCCATTGAAACTCTACCTTAAACTCTACCTTAAGAAGGTAGCTTTTTCTATTTCACTGGTGGGGCCACGTGGTTTGGGGTGGGGGGGTTATGCCTGAGGGCTTGTGCTGTAAAAATTACAAGCTTTCAGATGCTCAGGCCAGCTAGTTGTTGAATAGTCCCCCCATTTGTATGACTGCAAATATGACCTATATTCCCTCTATATCTCTAAGTTTAAACATAAGACTAGAAGCACTGCACTGGGGGGGTGGGCAATCAAAGAGCTTATGATCCCAACTCAATTGTCTGGAGTGGAGAGGGGGCGACTGGTAGTTCAGAAACATAGGAAGTCTATCAAACATCCATGAAATCAGCCATATAAAATCACAGAACTTAAGGCACAGTACAACTTGTTCTGTGATGCATGAATGTCTTCAAGATGAAAAGGAAAACCCCAAGGATCCTTGTATAATGAACTGAGGCTGACACAGCAATTATGCCCTGTTGGTGTGGGGTTTGGTTTACTTTCCTGCCGCTAGGAACTTCTTTGTGTGGCACCCACACACCTTTGTGCCCCTGAGTACATGTGTTCTCATTCTGCTCCAAATACTTGATTTTCTAGTCCTGCTCACGTGTGGTTTCTTTCCTGGGAGCTATTACCACTTGAAATGTTTGTCCAAACAAAAGTCTATCTTCACCTCATCATTCTTTGAAGGTAACTGTCTGCCTCTGTGCATTTATGCATCTTATTTTTATTCATGTCTTTCATTCTCTCTTCTTTCACCTGGATTAAAATTCCCTGGAAGGTTGGCTTGAAGTTAGGGGTGTTTCAAGAACAACAGTGGTTTGTTTGTTTGTTTGTTTGTTTCTTTCTTTCTTTCAGATTTTATTTATTTGACAGAGAGAGATCACAAGTAGAGCAGAAAGCAGAGGGGGGGGGGAGCAGGCTCCCTGCTGAGCAGAGGGCCCAATGCGAGGCTCAATCCCAGGACCCTGAGATCATGACCTGACCTGAAGGCAGAGGCTTAACCCACTGAACCACCCAGGCGCCTGAAACAGTGTTTCCTTAGCATGAATGATGTTTCAGAACCATGGACAGAGCGCTTCCCACTCTGTAGATATGGTATGCCTACAATGCAGCTTGTGGAGAACATTTAATTTTCCTCTGTGTAGGGCACCATTTCATCAAAAGCTGGTTCAGTGGTTAACAGCTTGAGTCTGGGGTTAGAATGCCTGAATGTAATTCTTCCATCCCTCGCATCACTAAATACCTACCTCAGCCATGGTTTCTCATCAGTAAAATAGAAATCATTAATAGTGTCTAACTCCTAGAGTTGTCAGGATTAGATGGCATGACATATTGAATTATTGGCCCTGATTCTTCAGCCCTACTTGTTATGCATGCTATGAAACTTGGTAGTTAATTCTGCAAGAGTCAAAGCCTGCCACTTGACCTCAGGGTTGGCCATATGGCTTGTTCAGCCTATAGGATGTTTGCAGATATGATGTAAACAGTGACCACAAATATGTTTGGAAATGGTCTCTTGTGCTTCTGTCATTACCATAAGCAAAGCTTCCCCCCCAAGCAGTTGCTGCTTCTTCAGCTTTGCCCCTGGAATAAACATGGGAACACATTTGAACTCAGCCTTCAGTCTGGAGCTTGACATCCTATCTATCCCTGCCAAGTTGCAGCTCACTCCCAAACCCATGAGAATAAATGGTTGCTGTGTTGACTCACTGAGTTTGGGGGCTATTTGTTATGCAGCATTTTTTGAGGCAGTAGCTGACCAATACAAGTAGAACAATGCATGTAAAACACTTTAAACAGTGCCTGCACAAAGTAAGTTCACCATTCCTTTTGGCTCTCAAGGTCCTTGTCAGGAGGAGATGCAAAGATCAGTGGTACATTACTAAGATCTGGCTGTCTGACCCTGGGCAAGTCCTTTAACCTCACTGGTCCTCTCTTTGCTCATATACAGAGTGAAGCTAGGAATACCCCTTCTGAGTATGTCCAAAATCATCAAAGGAGATATGAACCTAAAACAGTATTGGAAACTATGGGCTAGTCAGCAATGAAGGCTATGTGATCAGGTGCTTCTACCACCTCCCACATGTTAGAAACATTCAGATTCAGTCTGAAGACACCGGAGTACCAATGGGGGCAACAGCCATGAAATCAACAAGCTACCAGCTTTAAACTCATTTGTCAACACTACACTTTCTACTGATTTGATGCTAATTCCCATGTACAGAGTCAGGACCCATTGGAGACCTCATACATGTTGTTTAATTTAGCATCAGGAGGGTGCGTGTGTGGCTCAGTGGGTTAAAGCCTCTGCCTTTGGCTTAGGTCATGATCCCAGAGTCCTGGGATTGAGCCCCACATCAGGCTCTCTGCTTTGTGGGGAACCCTGCTTCCTTCTCTCTCTCTCTCTCTCTCTCTCTCTTTCTCTGCCTGTCTCTCTGCCTACTTGTGATTTCTGTCTGTCAGATAAATAAATAAAACTAAAAAAATTAAAAAAAAAACTTAGCATCAGGAGAAGATCCAAGTAGCCCCCACCAATCTCTTGTGATAGCTGGGGGAAAAATGCTTCCAGGAACACCATTCTCTTGGAGGAAGGCGCTTACTTTTGCAGGATCCTTGAAAAGTTGTCTAAGTCACTAAGAACAGAGACACAATGATAGTTATGTGTCTATGAAAGATTAGCAAGCTATCCACCAACTGGGAAAGGGAATGAGATGAGTGCAGAGGTGTTCTGATGGTGGGCATTGGGTAGGCTGGAAGAACAAAACACAAAGCATGAAATCAGGTCAAGGAGAAGGAATTGGAGTGGGAGGTTGGAGGAAACCAACAGTGGTGTTTGTGGAAGGTAGTAGGAATTCAGCCTCAATATGCCCAGGTTCGTAAGTATATGTGGAATTTACACAAAGATTTCTTCAATAGGATGCGAGAAGTACAAATCGAAACAGAAAACTGATAAGGTGGTCTTTGTTAAAATGAACAATTATTTCTCTTCAAAGATAATGTTAGGAAAATAAAAAGGAAAGCCACAGACTTGCAGTAAAGCCCTTATACATAGAATATATAAAGAATGTTTCTAATTCATTGATGAGAAGGCAGCACATTTTTTAAAAGGGCAGAATATTTTTATTTGAAATTCCAGTATAATTGATACACAGCATTGCATTAGTTACAGGTGTCCAAGGTAGTGATTCAGCAAGTTCATATAATACTCTGTGCTCATTACAGTAAATGTACTCTTAATTCCCTTCACCTATATCAACCATCTCTCCTCCTCCCCTCTGGCAAACACCAGTTTGTTTTCTATAGTTAGGAGTATGGTTTTTTGTTTCTTAAATTCCACAAGAATAAAATCATATGGTATTTTTGTCTTTTTCTGATTTATTTCACTTAGCATTATATCCTCTAGATCCATCCATGTTGTTGGAAATGGCAAGATCTTAATCTTTTTTTTTTTTTATGGATAATATTCCAGTGTGTGTGTGTGTGTGTGTGTATACACCACATCATCTTCATTCATTTATGAATGGACACTTGGGCTGCTTTCCTATCTTGGTTATTGTAAATAATGCTGCAATAAACACAGGGTGCATATATCTTTTTTAATTAGTGTTTTCATTTTCTTTGGGTAAATACCCAGTAGTGAAATTAATAGATCATAAGGTAATTTTCTTTTTTTAAATTATTTTTATTAACATATAATGTATCATTTGCCCCAGGGGTACAGGTCTGTGAATCATCAGGCTTACACATTTCATAGCACTCACCATGGCACATATCCTCCCCGATGTCCATAACCCAGTCACCCTCTCCACACCCCCCTCCCCCTTCAACCCTCAGTTTGTTTTGTGAGATTAAGAGTCTTTCATGGTTTGTATCCCTCCCGATCCCATCTTGTTTCATTTTTTTCTTTCCCTTCTCCCCACAACCCTCCACACTGCCTCTCAAATTCCTCATATCAGAGAGATCATATGATAATTGTCTTTCTCTGATTAACTTATTTCACTTAGCATAATACCCTCTAGTTCCATACATGCCATGGCAAATGGCAAGATTTCATTTCTTTTGATGGCTGTATAGTATTCCATTGTATATAAATACCACATCTTTATTCATTCATCTGTTGATGGACATCTAGGCTCTTTTCATAGTTTGGCTATTGTGGACATTGCTGCTATAAACATTTGGGTGCACATGCCCCTTTGGACCACTGCATTTGTATCTTTAGGGTAAATACCCAGTAGTATGATTGCAGGGTCATAGGGTAGCTCTATTTTCAACTTTTTGAGGAATCTCCATGCTATGTTCCAGAGTGAATGCACAAGCTTGCATTCCCATCAACAGTGTAGGAGGGTTCCCCTTTCTCCATATCCTCACCATCATCTGTCATTTCCGGACTTCTTAATTTTAGCCATTCTGACTGGTGTGAGGTGGTATCTCATTGTGGTTTTGATTTGTATTTCCCTGATGCCAAGTGATGTTGAGCACTTTTTCATGTGTCTGTTGGCCATTTGTATGTCGTCTTTGCAGAAATGTCTGTTCATGTCTTCTTGATTGGATTATTTGTCCTTTGGGTGTTGAGTTTGATAAGTTCTTTATAGATTTAGGATATTAACCCTTTATCTGATACATCGTTTGCAAATATCTTCTCCCATTCTGTCACTTGACTTTTGGTTTTGTTGACCATTTCCTTTGCTGTGCAAAAGCTTTTGATCTTGAAGAACTCCAAATAGTTCATTTTTCCTTGCTTCCCTTGTCTTTGGCAATGTCTCTAGGAAGAAGTTGCTGAGGCTGAGGTCGAAGAGGTTTGCCTGTGTTCTCCCCAAGGATTTTGATGGATTCCAAGTCTTTGATCCATTTTGAGTCTATTTTTGTGTGTGGTGTAAGGAAATGGTCTGGTTTTATTTTTCTGCATGTGGCTGTCCAGTCTTCCCAACACCACTTGTTGAAGAGACTGTCTTTTCTTCATTGGACATTCTTTCCTGCTTTGTCAAAGATTATTTGACCATAGAGTTGAGCGTCCATTTCTGGGCACTCTCTTCTGTTCCATTGATCTATGTGTGTCTGTTTTTGTGTCAGTACCATACCGACTTGATGAAGACAGCTTTGTATTAGAGGGGTAATTCTATTTTTAATTTTTTGAGGCACTTCTGTACTGTTTTCGACAGTGGCTACACCAGTTTGCATTCCCACCAACAGTGCACCAAGTGTTCTTTTTTCTTCCAAATCCTCTTCCACATCCTCATAAAAACTTGTAGTTTCTGGTGTTTTTTATTTTAGCCATTCTGACACATACAAGAATGTTTCATTGTGGTTTTTATTTCCACTTCCCTGATGATTAGTGGTGTTGAACATCTTTTTGTGTGTCTGCTGGCCATCTGTATGTCCTCCTTGGAGAAGTATCTGTTCATGTCTTGTGCCCATTTTTAATTGGATTTTTTTTTGGTTTTGAGTTGAGGAAGTTGTCACACATTTTGCATAATAACCCCTTCTCAGATGTATCATTTGCAAATATCTTCTCTTTAGTAGCTTGTCATTTTATTTCGTTGATGGTTTCCCTTGCTGTGCAGAAGGTTTTTACTTTGATGTAGTTTCAATACTTCATCTTTTATTTTGTTTCCCTTGCCTTAGGAGAAATATCTAGAAAATATGTTTCCATGGCCAACGTCAGAGAAATTATTGTGTGCTCTCTTCTAGGATTTTTCTAGTTTCAGGTCACATATTTAGGTATTTACTCTGTTTTAAGCTTAGTTTTGTGTGAGAAAGTGGTCCAGTTTCATTCTTTGCATGTGGCTCACCAGTTTTCCCAACACCATTGGATGAAGAGACTGGCCTTTCCCCATTGCATTTTCTCTCCCCCCCCCCACTTTATTTTTTAAGATTTTGTTTATTTATTTGACAGAGATCGCAAGTAGGCAGAGAGGCAGGCAGAGAGAGAGGGGGAAGCATGCTCCCTGCTGAGCAGAGAGCTCAATGCAGGGCTCAATCCCAGGACCCTGGGACCATGACCCAAGCCAAAAGCAGAGGCCCCAACCCACTGAGCCACCCAGGTGCCCCAACCCCACTGCATTTTCTTGCCTCCTCCTCTGTCAAAGATTAATTGACCATATAATTGTGGGCTTATTTCTGGGCTCATTATTCTGTCCCATTGATCTATGTGACTATTTTTGTCCCAGTGCCATACCATTTTGATTACTACAGCTTTGTAGTGTAGTAGTGTATCTTAATCTGGAAATGTGGTACCTCCAGTTTTGTTCTTCTTCTTTTTTTTTTCAAGATTGCTTTGGCTATTGGACATCTCTGTGGTTCCATATACATTCTAGGATTGTTCTAGTTCTGTGAAAAATGTTATTGGTATTTTGATAGGGATTTCATTAAATCTGTAGATTGCTTTGAGTAGTATGGACATTTTAACAATATTTGTTCTCCCAATCCATGAGCATGGAATATTTTTCCATTTGTTTGTGTCAACTTCAATTTCTTTCATCAGTGTTATAGTTTTCAGAGTACAAGTCTTCCACCTCCTTGATTAAGTTTTTTCCTGGGTACTTTATTATTTTTGGTGCAATTGTAAATGGGATTGTTTTCTTTTTCTTTTCTTTTTTTTAAAAGATTTTATTTATTTATTTGAGAGACAGAAATCATAAGTAGGTGGAGAGGCAGGCGGTGGTGGGGGGGCGGAAGCAGGCTCCCCTCTGAGCAGAGAGCCCGATGCGGGGATTGATCCCAGGACCCTGACATCATGACCTGAGCCGAAGGCAAAGGCTTAACCCACTGAGCCACCCAGGTGCCCCTGGGATTGTTTCCTTAATTTCTTTTCCTGATACTTCATTTTTAGTATATAGAAATGTAACAGATTTCTGTGTATTGACTTTGTATCCTGCAACTTTACTGAATTCCTTTCAGTTCCAGTAGTTTTTATTTGGTTGTATATATAGTAACATGCTATCTACAAATAGTCAAAGTTTTACTTCTTCTTTACCACTTGGAAGCCTTTTATTTCTTGTCTGATTGCTATGGCTGAGAGTTCCAGTACTATGTTGAATAAAAGTGATGAGAGTGGACAACCTTGTCTTGTTCCTCATCTTAGAACAAAACCTCTCAGTTTTTCAC
>NW_028133702.1:0-33152 GCF_964662115.1 Mustela nivalis | reverse complement strand
TGGGTAATAGTTTGCCAACTCTGGGCTAAAAAGTTAACAACTTCTTAAACTAGATCTCTAGAAATTCAGTGAGTAAAAAACACAAAATCTCATGTTTAGAAGAATTCTTATGTGAGAATCAGATAAATTGTGCATTTAATTACCCAAATACAAGTCTACATGATATAAGTTCAAGAAGAGAAGGGATGAGGAAAAAAATGAGTGATTAAAGGTGTAGAACATTAACCTGCCATTGAACTTCACTGAACCTAGGCTTGCTGTGGGAGAAAGACCTAAGGTAAGAGGGCAGAAATCTCATTTTCTTTATCACTCACCTTTCCTAATCCTGGCCCCTTGGGAGTTCCTTAGGAACTCTGGAACTTTTGAGAACTCTCATCACATGAGCACCTTGCCCTACAGAGTGATGTCCTAGTTGCAGTGTTTGAGGATACTATATCACTTTCTTATGATGGCACCCATAAATATTCAATTCAGTGCCCAACTAAAGAAACAGCAATCAACCCCACAGCTAGAAGACAGAGGAGAGGCATTTAACCTACTGACAGAATTTGCACTCTCCATAATAACACCTGCATGATGGATTTTCAAGGGTAGTTGTAACTGCTAACCTTAAAAATGTACCTCAGCATAAGATAGAATGCTAGTACACCTAGTCCAACCCTGTTCAATGCTTGAAAGCATCTTCTCCATCCCCACACAGTTCACTGAGCTACTCAGTGATGAAATAACTACCATAATAGGAAACTCATGACTTCCGGAAGTGATTCATCCTTTCTTTGAACCACTCTATCAGTAATTTCTTCTTCAGATTGAGCTAAAATATCATTCTTCCAAAAGCTTTGTGTGTACTATGGATAATCCCAAAACAGGCAAACCACCTGCCACCTCTACCACCAAAATCCATGGCCATATACTATCATTTTCAAAATTCACTAATGTTGAAATTTGGTATAAGGAATTTTGGAAGTTTCCCACATATGGGGTTCTTCCCTTGCCTGTGAATTTTCAGTCCTACTTGCCAAAGAGTAAAGCAGAGTGGTGGTGAATAGAGAGTAATAAAGTTTTGCTTGCTTCAGCTGATGCTGTGTCTGGACTATTTATTTATTTGCTCTATGAGAAACTCATCACTTCAGTAGGCTCATATTTGTAACAGTGGATTTCATTTGGATGTCTTCAACATTTAATATTTAGCCTCTGGAGATTTGGTTTGCTGATTTATACGTTTAAAAACAAAAGACTGCTGGAGTGCCTGGGTGGCTCGGTTGGTTAACTGATTGCCTTCTGCTCAGGTCATGATCCCAGGATCCTGGGATCAAGCCCCACACTGGGCTCTCTGCTTAGAGGAGAGCCACTTCTCCCTCATCCTCTGCCTCCCTCTCTCTCTCTCTCTGCCTCCTTCTCCTTCTGTTCCCCTCTCTGTCTGCCTTCTTCTCCCTCTGCCTCCCTTTCCCTCTGCTTCTCTCTCTCTCTGTCTGCCACTCTGCCTCTGCTTGTTGCTTGCACTCTCTCTCTGTCAAATAAATAAATAAATTCTAAAAAGAAAAAAAAAAAAGACTGCAGTGCATCCCATTGCTGAACAAGTACCTACAGAATTGTTCTTATAATTACCTCAACTTTATTTTTAATAAGAAAAGGAAGTAACAGGGATACCTAAGTCCTCTATGCCATATTGAAAGATGCAGTGGCCTAGAACTGGACAACTCCAGGCATAAATGACCTTTCATGTAAGCATGGTAACTACCCATTTCTATTAACTGTCATCAGTGCTTGAAGATTTTCCTCTACTTTCAGAAGGTAGTTTCTGAAACTCTGATAATGGGAAAGAATACTTTTTGTTCCCTAATTCAAGGACTAGCATGATTAAAATGCAAGTATTCATGATGTAGTTCAGATAAATATCAAAATAACTGATATAATTCCTGAGACTAGACTATGGGGCATAAAGGTGAGTAGAGATAAGCATAATACTGAAGCACTAAATTGGAGTAGAGGGCAGTATGAAGAAAACAGAACTGGAAGAATCTGAATGCTTAAAATAAACTTAGACTCATTTATACATTTGCCTGAGACAAAGAAATGAGAAATGGAAAAGGATGAAAAGGATTGATCCAAGAAGACATCTGGTCATTTGTTAGATGGTCTAAAAGGGTAGTCCAGTTTCTAAAACAGAAATGACAGTATACAGATCCACTTTATAACCCACCTATAGATCAGTTTCAACACAAACCACTTTTACACCTTTAAATCAAACTGTCTACACTTTGATGGACCAACGATTCATGGGGCCCATGGCCTTGCTGAGGGCAGTAAGAATGATCAGGGCTTCTGCCTGCTTTCCATACCCTACCCTACCCCATCCCCTCAAACAAAACCTTGGAAACCCAACTCCAAAAGCACTGTTGAGTAATATAACTGCTATTGATGGATTCATGGATAGACAGAAGGAATATCTGTAGAATTCTCTCCAAAGCCCTAGTCTCTCTCCTGGACAATTGCCCCAGTATCTCCAAATCACTTTTCCCCCAGAGATACTTAAAACCCTGTTCACTTGCAATCTCCACCCAGAACAATAAAAGCGAGTTGTATTGCATAAGCTAAGAAAAACCTGGTCCTTAACCAAACCTTGGGCTTCTGAATATTCCAAGCAAGACCTTAAGACCCTGCTAGGTTATACCTATAAACACAGTTGATCCTCACCAATCCTGGAGAGAGGAATGAAGGTCAGAGCTTCATCCTCATTTTACTGTCAAGGAAATGAGCTTAGGAGACTTCTTCAAAGCCTCAGATCCAATTGTACAGTTTGGATATTGAATAAAATTCCTTCCTTTGACTTTGAAGAATCAGGTATTTCACTGGATGCTAGTGACACAATCTAGTTAAGCACTTTGACAAGTTCTATGGCAAAAGTAAACATGGAATGACATGGTTCCCAACCTTATCTAAGGAGTTGAAAAATGTTTCTCAAAGGAAGAGGTAACTCCTGAGCCAGGATGCAATAGAAGGTATTGAGGTAAGGAAGTGGGGCAAGGATATCCTAGAGAGAACTGGCAGCATGTGAAGACATGATGGCAGACTCTGGGCCTGAATTTAAATGTTTCTGTTCTCCTTCACAAGCCATCACATAAAATGATCCTAATCCCTATGACCAAGCACCCACTAGGAAGCTCTCCACACATCAGTGGAATTTCTCATGACATCTATTCATTTCTTCTTTTATTCATTTAATACTTAATGAACTACCACTCTAACATAAATAATAAAATAGATAACATGTAGTGAGCACCTACTATGTGCCAGTCATTTTATATACATTATCTCATTTGATCTTGCTACATACCTGCAAGGTAGGGACTAGCTCCATATTTTTAATCTCCATTTTACAATGAATAAATGAGGCTCATTGCCATTAAGTTAGTTGTTGACGGCCACACAGCTATGAAGTAACCAAAACAGAATTCAACCTTTCAGTCTATCTGTCCCCCAAATCTGGGCTGGTTTCAAGAGTTCACATTGTCTCATTCATCTACTCAAAAAAGTATTTAACTCATTGCCTACTATGTGCTCTCTGCTACAGAAAACAGGTCCAGAGACTCAGAATTTTAAAATGGGGGAAATTTCTAAGAACTGCACTGTAGAAAGCAAAGACAAGGTTGTTCACCTGCCAGTAGCTGGGCAACCACCACATCCCTGTTCCAGAACACATCAAAATTACTACTTTCTTTAATACATGAGTGCAACTTAAGTAAGACCCTCTCTGAAAATTACCTTGTCGTCAGCCGGAAAGGAACAGCATTGTGAACCCAGGTAGGTGAAAGACCTATGACACTCAGCAGAGAAGGAGAGATGGACCTTTCGTTTTATGTAGACAAACTTCAAAAAGACCATTTGAAAAGAACACAGATAACATTCATTCAAAGGGGTGACAGAGTTTGTCCTGGAAAACATTAGATACCTATCACCTTGTTGAGACCTCAACTTTCTTTCTGTAACTCCTGATAAGAAGCACACTTTTGTAATGGCAGGCTGGCTCTTTCCTTATTTCTCTGGAGGCGGACATCTATGCTGAGAAAGGCACTACCCTAGGGCTCATAGACAGAGGGAGAAAGTCCTTCCATGTGACCCTTCCATGCTAGACACAGACTTAGGAGCTTTTGAAGCAAAAGGGAAGAGCAAAAGAGACCACTCCTTCCCTCCTAGTAGCAATAAGTTACACAAAGGCCATGTTCCTGGTGAAGAAATAGCAGTCATGCAAACTGTAACTTCCAAGATTTAGTGGTGGTGAGAGCAGTTTCCTCTTCAGAACAATCCAATGTCAGGACTAGGGGGATAGCTTCCAACCTGGTCTCCAGACTTCACAAAAAATCTGTGTCCTCTAACACTGATTTAACAAACTCTTTCAAGCTTACCCGTCAGCTCTGTCCCTTGCAGATAGGAACTCTAATACAGTGGACATTTACAGGTTTAGTCTGCTCAGCATCCTTTAGCCTTTTCTTTTAATAATGTCACAACAAAATCAGTTTGTCCATCACAGAGGCTCTCCCTATTCTTCCCCACCACAAATATCTGTATATTGAACACCAGGCTAACCAATGTTTCCTGTTACTCTGAACATAGTAACTAGGACAGGAAAGGCATATGACCCAAGCTGGGACTAACAGTTTAACCCGGGGTTTTGCTTTTTATCTGCAGCTAAGGAGGAAAACGTGTACACCAGCGAAGAAGAGTAACTCTGCTTGTGAAATGTGAAATAGCAAAGTGCCATTGCCTTCTCACCAGCATAAAGTAATCTGGCTCAGGACATCTGACACAAGGGCTACTGCAGAAGGGAAGAAAAAAAAAATAGTCATAGGTAGTTTAAGCTAGCCTGTCCCTCTCATCTAATAAATGAAGAACTTTAGGCCCAGAAGAGGGGAAGGGACTTGGAGAAGTCTGCACAGCTTGTAGAAACCAGAATGTAAATTCTCTCTACCTTTTAGCAACATTTGTACAAACTCTCTCTATCCCCGACCATACTGTAACCTCACAGCACTAATAGTTCCTCAACTATGTTATAAGTATTTACCAGAGGAGGCTAGATGAGGGCAGGGTTTTTTCTCCATTGCATCTTTAGTATATGGAACAATATCCACTGTAGAGCAGATGCCAAATACTTATTCTTAAATACATTAACAAATGAGTTTTTCCTAGTTCCCAATTAGCTAAAGTGAAAACATGAATGATTAAAGCTAATGACAATAAAATGCATATATCTCTACATGCAAAGACATGCTATCATTAAAATAGTCAGGGCCTTTTATGTTTTTCAAAGTTCATCCAGAAAGAAGGCTTAGACACAGTTTACCTGCATCTTTGGGTACCTAAAGAACACTCCAGTATCTGGAGACCAAATTTTTACACCTCATTCTACTGGCTATGAAATTAATCAATAATCCCCTTGCTCTCAGGTGTGCCCACCCATTTACTTACCTGATTTTGTACCACAGGGATAATTCACAGAACAATAAAAGGTCATTCAGTATCACAGATGTCTCCAACCCCATATTCTCATGTCTCTAGCTTACCACTAGGCCAAATGCTTGGGTAAGGTCATCTTGATTTTGGAGGTAGTGGCACCTCATGGAAGGGGATGCTCTTTACCTTTCCCCCAACTCCATATGGTACTAGCCCATTGCAGTCAGTTGAGGCTGCTTTCCAAGTGGGCTATTTATTATCTGTGAGATTATGATGGAGTATTTATCAACACTCTGGTTATCATCCAATGTACCTTTCATGCGGGAAGAAGTAATTTGCTCTGTCCCCAGAATATTTTCAAATTGATAGCTCTCAGTTCTATGTCATAATATTTGACCCTCAGAGTCACTTTCTCAGAATCACTTGTATCGTTAGCAAAGTATGATCTGAAGGGCAAGAGTTGACTTCTGAAACATCCTGCTATAATCGCCCCATGAACTGCCTCTGCCTATTGATCTCCCCTCTAATCATCAGGAAGATTTATGTTCTGTTCCCTTATCGCTCTGCTTATCTCCATACATTTCTCCATTTGTACCCTTTTCCAGAATGACGCTATCTGAATTTTAAGTCCCTTCTGCACAAGCGAGACAGAGAGGCATCTATTAGTAGTTGCTTTTGTTACAACAGACCTAGATTCTGGAATTGACCAATTCCACCTCGTCTCCAAGCTAAAAATTATTCATCTTCCTGGGCACTAAGCCCAAAAGAATAATATTTCTATACTTAAGTCATGCGTTGCATATTGTATTCTGCATTTGCACTGCCTGCGTCTGGTAGCCCTACCCAGTACATGGTGTATGGAAGTTGAATAGATTACAAGAAAGCATCAATTTCATTTTAAGCTAGAGCCCTAATTGCTACACAACCCCAGGAAATTCAATTCAATTGAGTTCAATTTAAGGAATATCTACCTTGTGCCAAGGCATCACATTAGGCATCCTTCACAATTACCAAAGGCCAAAAACACAGTCTCTGCCTTCATGGAGATTATTATGGTCTAGATGTGTTGGTTGTTGTTTTTGTTGTTGTTATTGTTTTTTAAGATTTTATTTACTTATTTGACACAGAAAAAAAGATCACAAGTAGGCAGAGAGGCAGGCGGTAGGGGAGGAGCAGGCTCCCTGCTGAGCAGACAGCCCCACTCGGGGCTCGATCCCAGGACCCTGAGACCAGCGCCCCGCCAAAGGCAGAGGCCTAACCCACTGAGGCATCCAGATGCCCCTGGTCTAGATGTTCATACAAGTAACCACAAAAATGTAAGGCAGAATGTGGCAAGTTACAATGAAAATTAAATGAAGGTTTTGAGAGTTAGTGGAGGAAAACTGGAAAATGTGAAATATTACACAAAGCCACAAACTCACCATTTTAGAGCCCACTCCTGACACTTTAAAAATGTGGTTATGAGTTAGTTCAAGTGGGCCAACCAAAGGAAGAAGGATGCCCATATGGGTCAAAAACTTATAAACGTCTTAAATAAAGTCACTGGATATTGAATTAGGTAGCAGCCTAGAAAAATTCACTGTCTACCCCTTACCTCCTTTGTCATAGACTAATCGACCATACAAGTTTGGATATACTTCTAGGTTCTCTACTCTATTCCATTGATCTATGTGTCTATTTTAATGCCAGTGCTATACTGTTTTGATTACTGTAGCTTTGTAGTATAGTTGTAAATCCAGGAGCATGAGACGTCCAGAGTTTTTCTTCTCTCTCAAGATTGCTTTGGCTATTGGTGTCTTTTATGGTTTCATACAAATTTTAGGTTTCTTTGTTCTAGTTCTGCAAAAAATACTTTTGGTATTTTAATGGGAATTGCACTGAATACGTAGATTGCTTTAAGTAGTAATAAATCCCACTTGATCATGGCATAGGATCTTTTTAACGTAATGTTCAATTCAGTTTATGAATATTGTTGAGGATTTTTGCATCTATGTTCATCAAGGATATTGGCCTGTAATTTTCTCTTCTTTTCTTCTTGTTTCCTTTCCTTTTTCCTTCACTTTATTTTTTCTTTCCAATAATGAGAATCTGTATAAAGGACTTTTTTTTTTTTTAACTAAAAAAAGTCCAAAAGAAGATTACATTGGTTTTTGGTATGATGAAAATAAGGAAAATTGGTGGTTTGAGTGTTTCTGTTTGTCTTCTGTTCAGTGAGCTAAGTGCAAAGACCCAGAAATCCTGGCAATCTACTGGAAGGAAGACGGTCGCAGACAGAAATCCTGGAAATCTACTGGAAGGAAGATGGTCGCAGACAGACAAAAAGATCTGCCCCCCACCCGCCCAAGCACCAGCTCTGTTTAGCAACAAGGTTGATCTAATCACTAAACTGTTATATAGTAGATACTCAATGAAAGTTTACGCAAATGAGTTACAGAAAGAAATAAAAAGAGCACAGTGATTAAAAACGTGGGTTTCTCTCCACTTACCAGATGCACACTTTTGTGTGTGAATATTACACTTCCAAAAAAAAGTTTTGGTTTGTTTTGTTTTTAATGAGCTCTCAAACTAGTTTGAGTTAAAATCCCTGCTTTGCCACTTTCTGGTCACGGTTCTGAGCAAGTCACTTCATATTTCATCTCTCTAAACTCCATCTCTAAAAAGGAGATATTTTAATACCCAGTGTCATGGTATGGACCACTAAGACATAAGCAAAGTACTCAGCATACTGCAGAACACACAAGAAGAGCTAAACAAATGCAGCCATTGCAGTTAAGATGGGTGAATGAGTATTAATCTCCTTCTCAACTCTGGACACTCCTTCCACTTACTGAGTACATGCTGTGTGTCAGGAAGTATGTCAGATGTTGTTCTAGGAAACTGTTCGCCAAATTCCTATTCATAGTTCCAAGCCCTCATATTTGCTCTACAAGCAATGATTTTTTTTTTTTTTGCTCTTTTGGAATATTGTCTCTTTTACTAAAATAAAGCAAACCCATCTCTGTACGTTTCCCAAAGGTAAATATTACATATTTGTAACAAGTGGAACAGATAAATCTTGCAAATTCATGTGCAAAGATTCTTTCTAGAACAGTTACTATCAAACCTCAGTTCCCACCTTTATCATTGCTAGGGGTTGAACTGTATTCCCCCAAAAGATACTAAATTCTCAGTACCTGTGAATGGGAATTTATTTGGAAATAGAAATTTGTAGATGATCAAGTTAAAATGGCAACAGGGTGAGGTCTTAATCCAATATGATGGATTCTATCTTTATAAAAATGGGAAATTTGGACACAAAGACAGACGCTCAGTGAAGACAATGTGAAGACACATAGGAAGAAGGGGTCACGTGACCAGAATGAGCATCTATAGTTCAAGGAACACTAAGGACGGCCGACAAATGCCAGATGCTTAGAAGAAGGAAGAAAGGACTGTCCCCTGCAGCCATCAAAGAAAACATGACCCTGCATACATTTGGGACTTCCAGCCTTCATAACCGTGAGGCAAGTTTCTGTGGTTTTAAGCCATCCATCTTTGGGTACATACATTAGAGCAGCCCTAGCAAACTAATACAATCACCATTACAAAACCCTTTTTGGGGAAAAAAAAATAAAAACCTTTTTGGGGCTGGTGATTTGCAAAGAATTAAAAGCTCCCACAGAGGGGCCCCTGGGTGGCTCAGTGGGTTAAAGCCTCTGCCTTCAGCTCAGGTCATGATCTCAGGGTCCTGGGATGGAGCCCCACATAGGGCTCTCTGCTCAGCAGGGAGCCTGCTTTCCTTCCTCTCTCTGCCTGCCTCGCTGCCTACTTGTGATCTCTCTGTGTCAAATAAATAAATAAAATCTTAAAAAAAAAAAGAAAGAAAGAAAGAAAAGCTCCCATAGAATATGGCCAACATGTAGGGCTCATGCAAGTGGCATGCTCAAAAGTGAGGCTAAATGACAAACTTCTTGTTTTCAAAATCAAAAGTAGACATATAAAAGCATTAACTGCTCACTGGAAAGAGGTGAAATATCTGACCTCAGCACTGAGAAAGCCCTGATGACAGAATTACTTAACATAGCTTCACTTAGAGAGTCTTCCTGAAGGGGCTTTAAAATAAAAAGGACTAAAATGAAGGAGAATACAGATTTTCAAGAGGAATGGGACAAATGCTGAGGTTTCAGATGTGGGGTAAGTGAGAACAGACTCCAGCAGAGGTTAGCAAACTGTGGCCTCCAAACAAAATTTGCCCACAATCCATTTTTATAAATAAGTTGTATTAGAACACAGCTATGCTCACTTACTACATATTATCTATGGTTATGCTGCAACAGCAGAACTGAGGTGTTGCAACAGAGAACATATGGTCTGCAAGGCCTAATATATTTACTAAATACCTCTTTAAAGAAAAAGTTTGAACTCTAAAGCAGAGTGTTCTATATTAGAGGTTCTTAAACTTCAGCAAGTATCAGAATCACCTGAAGTCCTTGTTAAAGCTTGGATTCCTGAGTTCCCTAGATTTGCTGACTTAAACTATCTGGAACAGGGTCTGATCATTTGCATTTCTAGCAAGTTCCAATGATCACACTCTGAGAACCATTCTTTAAGTTTATTCTGAACAGATGCACCTAGTAAGAGTGATTTAAGGAGAGCAGAGAGGAAGAACAGTTGGTTAAAAAACTGTGTTTGAGTTTGAAAAAGAAGAACATAGTTGGGCAACTTACACTACCTGATTTCAAATCTACTATACAGTGTGTGGTACTGTCATAATGATAGACTACCAGATTAATGGAACAGAATAGTCTAGAATGAAGCCATCACATATACATTCAACTGATTTTTGACAAAGATGAAAAGGTAACACAGTGAAAAAAAGATTGCCTTTTCAACAAATGGTGTTGGAACATTTCAATATCCATAAGCAAAAAATATAAACTTCAGTTCACTCTTCACACCATACATAAAAAGGAGAAGAGCAGCTTTTTCTTCATGGTCTGTAGGAAAGATAAACCCAGAAGCAGATTAGGTCAGACACTGGTGCATGAACTACACCTCAACGTTTATACAAAAGAGAAAATAAAAAAGAAATTTGACAGATATGATAACATAGTGTTCTACGCCATCCACCTGAACTCTGTATTAATATCAGGGAAAAACTGCTGAGGCTCTGTCATGAAGAGTACTCAGTCCTAACAGGAAAAAACAAATCTTAACTTCCAGTTTCACACTTTGGCAAAAGGAATTATTCAAACATCCTTAAAGAAAAAAGGATATCTATTTTCAAGTATTGCTGAATGAACACCTTACTCCATGTGACTCGCTCCTCCCCACCACCATTACCCCACCACCATTTGCCAACTACTAAGGATTTTGCCACCATCAGCAGCAAGGGGTATTTGCAGATGCTCTGAAATCTATTCCAGGATTCTCTAATATACAGGGATATCTCCTCTTCATGCATTTGTCAAAGTGCTGGTCAGCACACAGGAGTCTCTATGAAGTAAGTACACAGAACAGGAAATAGAACTAAAAGTGAAGAGTTAATTCACTTTGAGGTGCCGGCTAAGTGATGGCTGGGCTTGAGTATCACAAATGTATCTATAAGGAACAAACAAATCCAAAAATCACCTGAATAATTCAGGCCACATGATTTCATCTAAATTAGACCAAACAATTATGTCAAAAATAAGTTAATCAACTGTTTATTAGCCTTGTCTTAAAAGAATATGAATGTAGATGGTATGTTCTGGAGCATCTGGAGCAAGGAAACACAAAGAGGCAGACCCCAGGTCAAAGAAGACTCCACACTTGAACTGAGTCTTAAAGAATCAAGATCCCCTTTAACAGACAAATGGATAAAGAAGATGTGGTCTATATATACAATGGAATATTACACAGCCATCAGAAAGGATGAAAACCAACTTTCATATCGACATGGATGGGACTGGAGATTACGGTGAGTGAAATAAGTCAAGCAGAGAAAGTCAGTTATCATATGATTTCACTTACTTGTGGAGTATAAGGAATAACACAGAGGACATTAGGTGAAGGAAAGGAAAAGTGAATTGGGGGAAATCGGAGGGGGAGACAAAGCATGAGACTGTGGACTCTAAGAAAAAAACAGGGTTTTGGAGGGGAGGAGGGTGGGGGGTGGGTGAGCCTGGTATTGGGTATTAAGGAGGACACATATTGCATGGAGCACTAGGTGTGGTGCATAAACAATGAGTCTTGGAATACTGAAAAAATAAAATTAAGATGTTAAAAAAATGATACAAGTTGGTTATAATAAATATATATATATTTTTTTTAAATAAAAAAAAATTTACAAAAGAATGACCAGCATTCTATTTAGAGGTACCTGTCAGGTAGAAAGGAAATGGAGCTATGGAATGGGAAGACTATGTTATACTCAGGGAAGAACATGTTCAGAGGTGAGAGAAAGCAGTAGGTAAGTCTAAGAGTAAGCAAGTTCTTCGGTATTTCAGAAACATGAGGTGCAGAGGGTGTGGTGGGAAACACGACTATGGTCAGACCATGACCTCCTTTTGTAACAGGCTGAGGCAAACACACTTTACTCTTGTAAGCACCTTTAACTAGAAGAGTGATGTTATCAAATGCATGTTTTAGAAAGATCATGTCAAAGGCGCTGCGATGGGCTCAATGTGCCAAAATGGAGGCAGGGAGACAAGCTAAAAGGTTTCTGTGAGAAAAAGACCTTTTTTTTTTTTTTTTAAGATTTCATTCCCTTGAGGGAGGAGTCAAGATGGCGGAGAAGTAGCAGGCTGAGACTACTTCAGCTAGCCGGAGATCACCTAGATAGCTTATCTAAAGATTGCAAACACCTGAAAATCCATCGGCAGATCGAAGAGAAGAACAGCAATTCTGGAAAAAGAAAAACAACCACTTTGTGAAAGGTAGGACCAGCAGAGAAGTGAATCCAAAGCGACGGGAAGATAGACCCCTGGGGGAGGGGCCGGCAAGCCGCGGAGCAATGGCGCACAAAATCAGGACTTTTAAAAGTCTGTTCCACTGAGGGACATCACTCCAGAGGCTAGACAGGGGCAAAACCCATGCGGGGTCAGCGTGGCCTCAGGTCCCGCAGGGTCAGAGAAGGATCGGGGGTGTCTGAGTGTCGCAGAGCTTCCGGGTATTAGAACGGGAGAGCAACCTACAGAGACAGAGCTGACAGTAAGCTCACAGCTCGGTGTTACCTTGAACCGGTCGCAGACTCAGTGAGCTCGGAGCGCGGCTGGAGGTCAGGCAGACTGGAGTAACTGGGCGCTGTTCTCTGAGGGCGCACTCAGGAGTGCGGCCCTGGGCTCTCGTTCCTCCGGGCCAGAGACCAGGAGGCCGCCATTTGTATTTCCGTCCTCCGGAACTCTACGGAAAGCGCTCAGGGAAAAAAAGCTCCTGAAAGCAAACCCCAGCGGATTACTCACCCCGGCCCCTGGTAAGGGCGGTGCAATTCCACCTGGGGCAAAGACACTTGAGAATCACTACAACAGGCCCCTCCCACAGAAGATCAACAAGAAATCCAGCCAAGACCATGTTCACCTACCAAGGAATTCGGTTTCAATACCAAGGAGAGCAGCAGAATTCCAGAGGAGGAGAAAGCAAAGCACGGAACTCAAGGCTTTTTACCTGTGATTTTTTTTTTAGTCTTGCAGTTAATATAATTGTTTTCTTTGTCATTTTTTGTTTTTTCTCTCGCCTTCTGAAAAATTTTTTTTTTAACTTTTACCTTTTCCTTTTTTAACGTTTTTTAACTAGTTTATCTAATATATATATTTTTTTCTTTGTTATATTTTTCTTTATTTGTTTTCTTTTTTTTTAAATCTTTTCTTTTCTTTTTTCTTTCTTCCTTTTTGAAACTCTTTTTATCCCTGTTCTCCCCCCTCACGATTTTGGATCTCTTCTAATTTGGTTAAAGCATATTTTCCTGGGGTTGTTGCCACCCTTTTAGTATTTTACCTGCTCCTTCATATACTCTTATCTGGACAAAATGACAAGACGGAAAAATTCAACACAAAAAAAAGAACAAGAGGCAGTACCGAAGGCTAGGGACCTAATCAATACAGACATTGGTAATATGTCAGATCTAGAGTTCAGAATGACAATTCTCAAGGTTCTAGCCGGGCTCGAAAAAGGCATGGAAGATATTAGAGAAACCCTCTCGAGAGATCTAAAAGCCCTTTCTGGAGAAATAAAAGAACTAAAATCTAACCAAGTTGAAATCAAAAAAGCTATTAATGAGGTGCAATCAAAAATGGAGGCTCTCATTGCTAGGATAAATGAGGCAGAAGAAAGAATTAGTGATATAGAAGACCAAATGACAAAGAATAAAGAAGCTGAGCAAAAGAGGGACAAACAGCTACTGGACCACGAGGGGAGAATTCGAGAGATAAGTGACACCATAAGACGAAACAACATTAGAATAATTGGGATTCCAGAAGAAGAAGAAAGAGAGAGGGGAGCAGAAGGTATACTGGAGAGAATTATTGGGGAGAATTTCCCCAACATGGCAAAGGGAACGAGCATCAAAATTCAGGAGGTTCAGAGAACGCCCCTCAAAATCAATAAGAATAGGCCCACACCCCGTCACCTAATAGTAAAATTTACAAGTCTCAGTGACAAAGAGAAAATCCTGAAAGCAGCCTGGGAAAAAAAGTCTGTAACATACAATGGTAAAAATATTAGATTGGCAGCTGACTTATCCACAGAGACCTGGCAGGCCAGAAAGAGCTGGCATGATATTTTCAGAGCACTAAACGAGAAAAACATGCAGCCAAGAATACTATATCCAGCTAGGCTATCATTGAAAATAGAAGGAGAGATTAAAAGCATCCAGGACAAACAAAAACTGAAAGAATTTGCAAACACCAAACCAGCTCTACAGGAAATCTTGAAAGGGGTTCTCTAAGCAAAGAGAGAGCCTACAAGTGGTAGATCAGAAAGGAACAGAGACCATATACAGTAACAGTCACCTTACAGGCAATACAATGGCACTAAATTCATATCTCTCAATAGTTACCCTGAATGTTAATGGATAAATGCCCCTGTCAAAAGACACAGGGTATCAGAATGGATAAAAAACAAAACGCATCTATATGTTGCCTCCAAGAAACTCATTTTAAGCCTGAAGACACCTCCAGATTTAAAGTGAGGGGGTGGAAAAGAATTTACCATGCTAATGGACATCAGAAGAAAGCAGGGGTGGCAATCCTTATATCAGATCAATTAGATTTTAAGCCAAAGACTATAATAAGAGATGAGGAAGGACACTATATCATACTCAAAGGGTCTGTCCACCAAGAAGATTTAACAATTTTAAATATCTATGCCCCCAACGTGGGAGCAGCCAACTATATAAACCAATTAATAACAAAATCAAAGAAACACATCAACAATAATACAATAATAGTAGGGGACTTTAACACTCCCCCCACTGAAATGGACAGATCATCCAAGCAAAAGATCAGCAAGGTAATAAAGGCCTTAAACAACACACTGGAACAGATGGACATCACAGATATATTCAGAACATTTCATCCCAAAGCAACAGAATATACATTCTTCTCTAGTGCACATGGAACATTCTCCAGAATAGATCACATCCTCAGTTCAAATTGGACTCAATCGGTATCAAAAGATTGGAATCATTCCCTGCATATTTTCAGACCACAATGCTTTAAAGCTAGAACTCAACCACAAAAGGAAGTTTGGAAAGAACCCAAATACATGGAGACTAAACAGCATCCTTCTAAAGAATGAATGGGTCAACCGGGAAATTAAAGAAGAATTGAAAAAAATCATGGAAACAAATGATAATGAAAATACAACGGTTCAAAATCTGTGGGACACAACAAAGGCAGTCCTGAGAGGAAAATATATAGCGGCACAAGACTTTCTCAAGAAACAAAAATGGTCTCAGGTATACCTCCAAACCCTACACCTAAAGGAGCTGGAGAAAGAACAAGAAAGAAACCCTAAGCCCAGCAGGAGAAGAGAAATCATAAAGATCAGAGCAGAAATCAATGAAACAGAAACCAAAAAGACAATAGAGCAAATCAACGAAACTAGGAGCTGGTTCTTTGAAAGAATTAATAAAATTGATAAACCCCTGGCCAGACTTATCACAAAGAAAAGAGAAAGGACCCAAATAAATAAAATCACGAATGAAAGAGGAGAGATCACAACTAACACCAAAGAAATACAAACTATTATAAGAACATACTATGAGCATCTCTACGCCAACAAATGTGACAATCTGGAAGAAATGGATGCATTCCTAGAAACATATAAACTACCACAACTGAACCAGGAAGAAGTAGAAGGCCTGAACAGACCCATAACCAGTAAGGAGATTAAAACAGTCATTAAAAATCTCCAAACAAACAAAAGCCCAGGGCCAGACGGTTTCCCGGGGGAATTCTACCAAACATTTAAAGAAGAACTAATTCCTATTCTCCTGAAACTGTTCCAAAAAGAGAAATGGAAGGAAAACTTCCAAACTCATTTTATGAGGCCAGCATCACCTTGATCCCAAAACCAGACAAGGATCCCATCAAAAAAGAGAGCTATAGACCAATATCCTTGATGAACACAGATGCGAAAATACTCAACAAAATACTAGCCAATAGGATTCAACAGTACATTAAAAGGATTATTCACCACGACCAAGTGGGATTTATTCCAGGGCTGCAAGGTTGGTTCAACATCTGCAAATCAGTCAATGTGATACAACACATCAATAAAAGAAAGAACAAGAACCATATGATACTCTCAATAGATGCTGAAAAAGCATTTGACAAAGTACAGCATCCCTTCCTGATCAAAACTCTTCAAAGTGTAGGGATAGAGGGCACATACCTCAATATCATCAAAGCCATCTATGAAAAACCCACCGCAAATATCATTCTCAATGGAGAAAACCTGAGAGCTTTTCCGCTAAGGTCAGGAACACGGCAGGGATGTCCATTATCACCACTGCTATTCAACATAGTACTAGAGGTCCTAGCCTCAGCAATCAGACAACAAAAGGAAATTAAAGGCATCCAAATCGGCAAAGAAGAAGTCAAATGATCACTCTTCGCAGATGATATGATACTATATGTGGAAAACCCAAAAGACTCCACTCCAAAACTGTCAGAACTTGTACAGGAATTCAGTAAAGTGTCAGGATATAAAATCAATGCACAGAAATAGTTGCATTTCTCTACACCAACAGCAAGATAGAAGAAAGAGAAATTAAGGAGTCAATCCCATTTACAATTGCACCCAAAACCATAAGATACCTAGGAATAAACCTAACCAAAGAGGCACAGAATCTATACTCAGAAAACTATAAAGTACTCATGAAAGAAATTGAGGAAGACACAAAGAAATGGAAAAATGTTCCATGCTCCTGGATTGGAAGAATAAATATTGTGAAAATGTCTATGCTACCTAAAGCAATCTACACATTTAATGCAATTCCTATCAAAGTACCATCCATCTTTTTCAAAGAAATGGAACAAATAATTCTAAAATTCATATGGAACCAGAAAAGACCTCGAATAGCCAAAGGGATATTGAAAAAGAAAGCCAACGTTGGTGGCATCACAATTCCGGACTTCAAGCTCTATTACAAAGCTGTCATCATCAAGACAGCATGGTACTGGCACAAAAACAGACACATAGATCAATGGAACAGAATAGAGAGCCCAGAAATAGACCCTCAACTCTACAGTCAACTCATCTTCGACAAAGCAGGAAAGAATGTCCAATGGAAAAAAGACAGCCTCCTCAATAAGTGGTGCTGGGAAAATTGGACAGCCACATGCAGAAAAATGAAATTGGACCATTTCCTTACACCACACACAAAAATAGACTCAAAATGGATGAAGGACCTCAATGTGCGAAAGGAATCCATCAAAATCCTTGAGGAGAACACAGGCAGCAACCTCTTCGACCTCAGCCGCAATAACATCTTCCTAGGAACAACGCCAAAGGCAAGGGAAGCAAGGGCAAAAATGAACTATTGGGATTTTATCAAGATCAAAAGCTTTTGCACAGCAAAGGAAACAGTTAACAAAATCAAAAGACAACTGACAGAATGGGAGAAGATATTTGCAAACGACATATCAGATAAAGGACTAGTGTCCAGAATCTATAAAGAACTTAGCAAACTCAACACCCAAAGAACAAATAATCCAATCAAGAAATGGGCAGAGGACATGAACAGACATTTCTGCAAAGAAGACATCCAGATGGCCAACAGACACATGAAAAAGTGCTCCATATCACTCGGCATCAGGGCAATACAAATCAAAACCACAATGAGATATCACCTCACACCAGTCAGAATGGCTAAAATCAACAAGTCAGGAAATGACAGATGCTGGCAAGGATGCGGAGAAAGGGGAACCCTCCTACACTGTTGGTGGGAATGCAAGCTGGTGCAGCCACTCTGGAAAACAGCATCGAGGTTCCTCAAAATGTTGAAAGTAGAACTGCCCTATGACCCAGCAATTGCACTACTGGGTATTTACCCTAAAGATACAAACGTAGTGATCCAAAAGGGCACGTGCACCCGAATGTTTCTAGCAACAATGTCCACAATAGCCAAACTATGGAAAGAACCGAGATGTCCATCAACAGATGAATGGATCAAGAAGATGTGGTATATATACACAATGGAATACTATGCAGCCATCAAAAGAAATGAAATCTTGCCATTTGCGACAACATGGATGGAACTAGAGCGTATCATGCTTAGCGAAATAAGTCAAGCAGAGAAAGACAACTATCATATAATCTCCCTGATATGAGGAAGTGGTGATGCAACATGGGGGCTTAAGTGGGTAGGAGAAGAATAAATGAAACAAGATGGGAATGGGAGGGAGACAAACCATAAGTGACTCTTAATCTCACAAAACAAACTGAGGGTTGCTGGGGGGAGGGGGTTTGGGAGAAGGGGGTGGGATTATGGACATTGGGGAGGGTATGTGCTTTGGTGAGTGCTGTGAAGTGTGTAAACCTGGTGATTCACAGACCTGTACCCCTGGGGATAAAAATATGTTTATAAAAAATAAAAAATAAATTAAAAAAAAAAGATTTCATTCACTTATTTGTCAGAGACAGAGAGAGAGAGAGAGAGAGAGAGAGGGAGGGACGGAGAGAGAGCACACATGCAGGAGGAGCAGCAGGCAGAGGGAGAAACAAGCTCCCCACCAAGCAAGGATCCCCATGTGGAACTCAATCCCAGCACCCTGGGATCAAGGACCTGAACTGAAGGCAGATGCTTAACCAACTGAGCCATCCAGCATCCCAGAAACAGACTTTAGAAATGATACTCATAATGCAAGAAAGGGGAAAGAATAAAAAGTACTTAAATCAAGGGGCATTTGGGTGGCTCTTTTGGTTAAGCGTTCGACTCTTGATTTCAGCTCAGGTCATGATCTCAGGGTTGTAAGATCAAGCCCCATGTTGGGCTCCATGCTGGGTGTGGAGACAGCTTAAGATTCTCTCTCTCCCTAATCTCTTCAATATCAGCTAAGCAACTTCTTTCAAGATATGTCTCCAAAGGCAAAGGAAAAAAAGCGAAAATAAAGTTTTGGGACTTCATCAAAATCAAAAGCTTCTGCACAGCAAAGGAAACAGTCAACAAAACAAAGAGGCAACCCACAGAATGGGAGAAGATATTTGCAAATGACAGTACAGACGAAAGGCTGATATCCAGGATCTATAAAGAACTCCTCAAACTCAACACACACAAAACAGATAATATCAAAAAATGGGCAGAAGATATGAACAGACACTTCTCCAATGAAGACATACAAATGGCTATTAGACACATGAAAAAATGTTCATCATCACTAGCCATCAGGGAGATTCAAATTAAAACCACATTGAGATATCACCGTACACCAGTTAGAATGGCCAAAATTAGCAAGACAGGAAACAACATGTGTTGGAGGGGTTGTGGAGAAAGGGGAACCCTCTTCCACTGTTGGTGGGAATGCAAGTTGGTGCAGCCACTTTGGAGAACAGTGTAGAGATTCCTTAAGAAATTAAAAATAGAGCTTCCCTATGACCTTGCAATTGCACTACTGGGTATTTACCTCAAAGATACAGATGTAGTGAAAAGAAGGGCCATCTGTACCCCAATGTTTATAGCAGCAATGGCCACGGTCGCCAAACTGTGGAAAGAACCAAGATGCCCTTCAACAGACGAATGGATAAAAAAGATGTGGTCCATATACACTATGGAGTATTATGCCTCCATCAGAAAGGATGAATACCCAACTTTTGTAGCAACATGGACAGGACTGGAAGAGATTATGCTGAGTGAAATAAGTCAAGCAGAGAGAGTCAATTATCACATGGCTTCACTTATTTGTGGAGCATAACAAATAGCATGGAGGACAAGGGGAGTTAGAGAGGAGAAGGGAGTTGGGGGAAATTGGAAGGGGAGGTCAACCATGAGAGACTATGGACTCTGAAAAACAATCTGAGGGGTTTAAAGCGGCGAGGGGTGGGAGGTTGGGGGAACTAGGTGGTGGGTATTAGAGAGGGCATGGATTGCATGGAGCACTGGGTGTGGTGCAAAAATAATAAGTACTGTTATGCTGAAAATTAATTAATTAATTAAGTTTTTTAAAAAAGATTCTCTCTCTCCCTCTGCCACTCCCCCATGCCCACTGCACATGTACTTGCTCTCTCTAAAATGTTAAAAAAAAAAAAAGGTACATAAATCTAAATCTTTACTTGATTTGAATTATTGAAAAACTCAGTCCACAATACTGAGTGATTGATTAGACAAGGTACAAGGGAAAGAAGAGTTTTTTAAGATGATCCCCAGAATTCTGGCTTGGGAAAAATGAGTAAATTGTAGTGTCAGTGTCAACAATAAAAACACAAGGGAAGAAGTGGGTTTTGAAAAAAGTATGATAAGGCTGACTTTGGCCATCTGTAGTTTGTGATGTCTGTAGTATTTACATGTGTGTTTTCTAGGTATACACTCAAAACTACAGCCAATTATAAAAGTAACCGTTATCAAATCCCAGGCATCCTTCCAAGCACCTTCTTTACATAATTCATTTAAACTCGTAACAGTTCTGTAGGGTAGGCACTATTAGCTCTATTTTGCAGATGAGAAAGTGAGGTTCAGAGAATTTAAGTAACATGCCTGAGGTCATAGAGCCAAAGTGGGTTTCAGAATCCCCTTTACTAATCTCTAAGATATCTAGCCAAACTCCCTCAGTCTTCTAGTGAGGAACTGTGATTAACCCAACATCAGATAACTAGCTAGTATTAGCTAGAATTAGAGTATAATAGTTTGGAAATTAGATGTGGGTCCCCTGTGTAATTGGTAAGAATTCTGCTACTAAAATACACTTCCCCTTGAGTATTCAGTGAAAAACAATCTCATAATTTCCTAACAAAATAATAATAGTCAAGCAGAGAAAGACAACTATCATATGATCTCCCTGATATGAGGAAGTGGTGATGCAACATGGAGGCTTAAGTGGGTAGGAGAAGAATCAATGAAACAAGATGGGATTGGGAGGGAGACAAACCATAAGTGACTCTTAATCTCACAAAACAAACTGAGGGTTGCTGGGGGGAGGGGGTTTGGGAGAAGGGGGTGGGATTATGGACATTGGGGAGGGTATGTGCTTTGGTGAGTGCTGTGAAGTGTGTAAACCTGGTGATTTACAGACCTGTACCCCTGGGGATAAAATATATGTTTATAAAAAATAAAAAATTTAAAAAAATAATAATAATAATACATTCAGTTAGCCTTGGAGGTTGGAGAATCAAGTAAAGAGGGCGAAACTGTATTTTATGTAACTGCTCTCCATTCCAGAAGTTGTCATAGGAATTTCTTTTTACACAGAGAATGGAATAAAAGACTGGGGTGCCACCAAGAGTGTGTCATATTGTGCTACCAAGTGTGGTCCTATGACTTATTTTGGTAAAAAATTTTTTCAAAAAACGGTTTTTACCTCATTGAGTTTTTTCCTTAGCTTGGTTGTACATTACAGCATTTGCTCAAGGGAGACCCCACCTCCCCACCTCCCCTGCCCTCCTTCTTCCTGGTTACTACAATGCCAGGATGGACTCACTACCTCCAAGGCTCCCAGTCTAAGTCACTAGTTACCCTGGGGAAGATGGTTATTTAAAAGACGGCCTGAATGTCATTTTCAAACTGAAGAAGTAATAGAAGTTATACCTCTTTGGGGATTTCACTCTGTATAAAAAGGTTGGACAGAGAGGAATGGATGAAAGGAGATCTGAGCTCTAGTCTCAATTCTTCCCTTAAGTAGGGCTATGACCTGGACTAGTCATATAACCTCTCTGCATCTCAGCTGCTTCATTTGCAAAATGAAGGCCGTGGATCAAATGATCTCCAAGTTTCCTTCCAGTTTTATAACCATGATTTTGCAAGATCCCCAGTACCTTCCTTGTGTCCAAGCAAAAGGAGTCCCTGTCATGGCACCCATACTTCAGAGAGTTCCCAAGACCAAATCGATGAGCCTAGCCTTGGACCTGAATCCAAGCATCGAGGACATCAGAATTCTCTGTTCAACTGGCATTGAGCCAGCTTCCAGAGGCTGCTCCCTGCAGAGACTGAGAACTGAACTGAACCACACAGGTTGAAATATCCATGCACATGGATGGATGTGGGCTGGTGGGAGGGGGTACAGGCTGGCTGTCTTTGCTACCACATGCTGGCACCAAATTCTTAGAAGTCCACACCCTGGCCCTCCAAGTCATAATATTAATTGGTTCATGTAGGAGGATGAAACTTACCTTATCTAATAGTTTTTGAGCCTGATTTATAACTTTTAAATATTTAGATATATATAGCAAGTGCAAAATCATTTGTATTGCTGCCCTGTGCCCTGAAAATATTAAAGGTTACCCGAGAGATTCACCTGCAAGAGTCTAACTCTTCAAACTCTGTAAGTTTCAGTTAAAACAGGTATAAATAATGACACAAGATATAGCTGAGCATGGTGGATAGGACACATGTACATTAATTTGGAATCTAAAATGAATTGCCATTTTTTTTCTTTCAAAAATAAAAGATTATGACTATTCTTAAATGCTTTAAGGTCCCTAGGTTATTCTATTGGTACTTCCAGGGCACAATTAATCAGTTATTTAAACATCATTAAGTCCAACTTTCAAGTAATGCCCACTAATGGAGTGTTGAAAATCTAGTTATATAATCTCCCCCCCCCCCCCGCTTTTTCCCCCTTTGCCATAAGATAAAGAGAAAACAGAGTTTAGAGAGTAAAATCTGGAACTTCAGAGATATGCTTCCATTAAACCATAAGAGAATTTTAAGGGTCTCAAGGAGCTAAAATAAATTCAGTGGGCTTTGTTCTGCCATGTATCCTCCCCACCTCTGCAAAACACTCAGGTTCATATTCTCTTTCCAGCTTGCTTGCTCTTGCTCCCACTCTCATATTCATTCTTGCTTTTACACTCTTTATTTTCTCTTTGAAACTCCTTAATGCTGTTTGGCCTCTAGACTGGACACTGGCCCTCTACATACAAGCTATTCAGGGATCTTTCTTTTAGTAACTCCCAGCCTTACTCTCCCCAACTATGCCCATCCCCACCCCCCAACCAGTTTCTTTTTTTTTTTTTTACTTTTCCTGGTCTATCTCAGATTCTCCGAAGTGCATTCCCCAGAAACACTCATTCTGTAGACCAGCAAGGGTCATGTCCAGGAGTCTTCAAGTGCTAAAAATCGCCTGATATGATTTACATATGGCACACTGAGAAATCATAATTCATTCCAAAGGAATGATTTTTGTTGTCTAAATTTCAAGCCTGGGGCAGAACAACGGGAAGGCTGTTTGGGGACTTCAGGTATAGTTCCAGACACTTTGAATCGCACAAGTAGAGAGTAATCTTAGTCAATATCAGCACTACGCTTTATACTTAACAAAATAGGCTCAGCTCCTTAATCTGAGACACCTCTCACAACAACCCTACAGGTAGATTTTATTTTTTCCATTTTACATAAGAGGAAACTGAGACTCAAAGAAGGTAACTCAGCAACTGAGATCCTCAACCCAGGTTATAAGCCCCCAAACACTCCTTCAGTTATCCTCAAGCAAACTCAACCAAGGGGCTTATGTTGGGCTGTGGTGCACAAGGAGGCATTTGCTTGGGTCTTAGTGTGTGACCTTACACTTTTTGCCATCGATCAACTGGGAATAAGGGGATTTACTGGCCTGGGAATTTATCTAAACTATTTTGGAGAATTGCTCCAACCTGGGTACTAGAAGGAATTGTGCTTATATCTAAGCAACAGATTAAAAATTGAAATCATAATATCAGAGGCAAAGACAGTTAAATTTAAGACATCCTCAGCATATGAAATTAAGGACGTTTAGTAACATTTAGTGGTGTTTTGAAATCACCACATCCAGATTTTTAAAATAATAATAATATAGTTAAAACAAAAGAAAGTTCATTAAAATCTAATCATGTCCCTCTCCTTTATGTATTAAAATGAAAGCTGTGAGTGATGCTTTTAATTATAGTCCTGATGTTTTAGTTGCTGAGCAGTTTATTTAAAGTGACAGTATCACTTTCTTATTACACAATTACTCCTACTGAATTTGTAATGTAAACAAATAGGAGACTAATAATTCAGGGGCAACAGTAAAATTGATAGTACTCACCACATAATAATCTTAATGAATTTATTGCAGATTGCTGATTCAGACCTAATTTAGTTTGAGAGTTAACTAATTAGAGGGACAAGAGTTATAGGCTCAGTTCTTTGGCAGAATCTGCATCTAAAGTCCTCATCGTGTTCAAGACAAAAAAAGATGCAAGGAATAATCAGTGTACACACTGAAAATCAGTATCAGTACAATTTTCCTATTCTCTTTAAGCTTGCCTATATAACTCTGAATATCCAACACCAATGGGAAGATGTTAAATAGGATTCTCATTAATTAAAACAAAGTGTAGGGACTTGGTCCACAATGTCATTGGCTACATTATAAGTAGTAAATACCCCCATCAAAAAAGGCATTAAAGAAAAAAAGATAGGGGGAGCCTGGGTGGCTCAGTCAGTTAAGCATCTGCCTTCAGCTCAAGTCATGATCCCAGGGTCCTGGAACAGAGACCTGTATTGGGCTCCCTGCTCTGCAGGGAGTCTGCTTCTCACTCTCTCCCTCTACCTGCCACTCCCCTTGCTTGTTCTCCCAATGCGCACAAGCATGAGCACTTTGTGTGTCAAATCAATCAATAAAATCTTAAAAAAGCAAAAAAGAAATTCTTAAAAAAAAAAAAAAAAAAAAGATGGGGCACTTGATGGCTCAGTTGGTTAAGCATCTGCCTTCAGCAGATCTCAGTGTCTTGGGATAGAGCCCCGCAACCAAAATGGGTTCTCTGCTCAGTGGGGAATCTGCTTCTCCCTCTCACTCTCCTTCTTTGCTCTCCCCCTCTCTCCCTCTCTCTCTCTGATAAATAAAATCTTAAAAGAAAAAGGGGAAAAAGCAGATTCTTACACTGAGGGAAAGACATGGTTTCAAAATATTTTTGAAGGTCACTTCAACTTTAATGGTCTGTGATCTCAGACTCAGAGCTTCATTAAATTCAATTTCACCTTCCTAGGTATTTGCCAAAAACGTTGTCTTCCCTGGTTTAAAATATGCTGACATTTTTCCATATGCTTTAAAAAATATTAGAAATGCTCTGCAAACTCTTCTGATTTAAAATAAGGTATGGTCATCTTGTATCATATACAAGGAAATTTTGTTGGTAAAATTTTGTTAGGAGACAGAGCTAAGAAGCAGTCAGTCTCATGAAGCAAGGAGTTAGGAGTTTTATATATCATGTTCCTTTTATGAGCTTCCCTAGAGATATCATGTTGTATGCAAACTTCAGAAGGCACAGTCCTTGCTTACTGAACAATTCATAACTGAAGCTTCAAAGAGATCATCTGAACCTCAAATATAACCCCATCCTAATATAAAGACAGACTTTTATATGTTCACAATGTTCACATGCACACTCAAAATAACCAATAATGAGTGAATAATGATTTTCAGCTGCAGGAGGTGATGACAGGCTTCTTTTACTTTTCATTGTTTCTTTGAACCTAACAACAACTAAAGATGCTGGCGAATTACTTAATGCAAGATACATTACCCTACTCTAGCCCAGTAACTGCCATCAAAGCTTCCATATCTTCTGTGCTCAATTGAAGACTGCTGAAAGTCTTCAAATGTTCTAAGCCTTGGGTCTAGCAGACAGAAATGTTTCCCTTCTATAAACTGGGGGAGTGCATAATGAAGTTCCCTCCAAAGTTAATAAAAGTGAGAAATGTAGCAGTTGAAAGTTAGTATTTACATCCAAAAACAATAATAATAAGAGATGCCACAGTTAATAACTGCAATAATGATTATAATGATTACAAACTGATAGATTAATTGTCATAAATGTTTCAATAGTAAGTTAAAGCATAATTTTATGATAAAAGGTTACTAAGGAAAGAGAAGAAAAAGTGTTTATACAAGCATAGGTAACTGTAGATACATGTGAATGGCTAGAATTATCAACTATGCTGATTTAAATAGGATTTTCTTGTTTATTTAGGAATATGTCTCCAAGGAGAAAGATGTGTATGGTGGGTGGGACTATGTACATAATGGGTAAGAGAGCAGGCTGAAAGATAAACTTCTCAGGATCAGATCCTAGCTCAGCTCTTAGTGCGATTTCAACATGGCTAATTTGCTTAACCTTCCTGAGCTTTATTTTCTTCAGGTATAAAACACAAAAAGTGTTTGTGAGGATTAAGTGGAGTCATCCATGTACAGTGCTTACAATAAAGCACAAGATAAGCACCCTTTTATGCCAGGGCTGCCATAAGTACTTTGCTTATGTTAATTTGAATAAACACTACAATTAATAGATATTACGTGTAAAAAAATGTTAGCTGTTATTGGCTATTTTTATTATGTTGGATGTATAAAATTACTAACATTTCACCATTTTGACCTACAAAAGCAAAAATTCAGTGGGTTTGATCTGAAACTCTATGAACTCAAGGCACATGAGCAATTTGGTCAAATCAGTCTGTTAAATAAGAAAATGACAGAAGTGGATAAACCAATTGTTTATATAATCAAATCTAAAATATTAATCCAGGGGCGCCTGGGTAGCTCAGTGGGTTAAAGCCTCTGCCTTCGGCTCAGGTCATAATCCCAGGGTCCTGGGATTGAGCCCCACATTGCATTATATCGGGCTCTCTGGTCAGAGAGGAGCCTGCTTCCCCCCTCTCTCTCTGCCTCTCTGCCTACTTGTGATCTCTGTCTGTCAAATAAACAAATAAATAAAATCTTTTAAAAAATAAAATATTAATCGACGAGAAATAGTCTCCGCATATAATAAGCTGGGATCCTTATTATATCTACATCCCTGGTCTCAGGACAGAGACAGGAAAGTTAATTTGGAAGGGCTGAAATTGGGAGGAGGGAAACCTGAGTACTCCACACTGGCACACTGCTACACTTTTCTGATTATCAACCACATTTAACTGCCCACTGGTCCAGCTCAAGGCTAACTTTGTCTATTTGGGCGGAGCTGGTGGATGTCTATGGGAAGTGATTTCAGGGAAATTTTGAAAAGATAAGTATCTTAAAATAAAATGCCCAAAATCCAAAGTAGCGGTTATCCTCATCTTGAGGTCAAAAATGATATTCCCAGAGAATCCTGACAAATTTGCAAACACATTACCCAAACAAGCTCATGCGTAGCTCCTTTAGTGCTCACTAAATAGGGTCTCCGTTTAACAGATTGCTAATGGAATAGGTGAGAGGACACATATGTTGTGATGAGGGAAGTAATGGAAAAGGTTAAAATACACACAGTGAAACAAGAGAGCAGGAGGCTTGGATTAAAGACTCAGGATGTCTCAGAACTAAACTGGGAAAGAAAACTAAAAATAAATGATCCAAACATACCTGATTTAACACTATCTCCCCACGCTCTCCCTAATCCTCTATACTCCGGATCAGTGATAACACCTTCCACACTTCCTGGCCCCCCACTGTATCCCTATTCTTTGGCTGGTCTAAAATCGGACTTTGCTCAAACTGAGATAATCTCAAACTGCCTTTTTTTTTTTTTTTTTTTTTTTTTTTTTTTTTTTTTTTGCCTAATATAAAGTAACTGCTTTCATCTGAGCATCTGCAAAATCAATTTTCCTCACCCTACACTTTGGAATGCATGTTTAAATATAGCCCCAGTAGCTGTTACACTTAACAACATCAGTGAATAGCACTCCAATTGAACTTTTTCAAATAACCATCGATATCTATAAAGATTCTTAGGGCCACCTTAAAGTCCCTGAGTTGAATGATCACTCTTTTTTTCTTTTTAAATTGGAAAAAAGCATCCTCTGAACCTTAAACAGTTTTTAAATGAACAAGAATCCCTATCCGGAGTTTGGGGTTGTTTTTGTGTGGGGGTTCTCATGGTTTTTTGTTGTTGTTGTTGTTGTTTTTTAATGAACTGAACACAGGCATTAACGCAGTAACAGTTGGTTGCTAATCATTAGCTGGAGAAAACTACATTCATGGCTAATGGAAACACTAGGGAGGCACAGGGGAAATAAGAACTGTGTGTTGGCGATAGCAATGTATCTGTAGGTAACTCCAAGTTACCAAGCAGGCTTGCGTTACTATAAACAATACAGAAGCAAAAGAATTATTATAACATCCTTTCGGCCTCCTGAGAATATTCCATATGAGGTATCCCAGGCCTGTGAAGGCTAGTAAGGAGTAGCTTTGGCATTACTGAGGAATGCCTTGTTGGCATGTTAGGAGAAAAGTGACCAATGACAGCAATAGCAATCCCATAACAATGATACAGTACTGTATCACTGAACTTCTTTAATTTTTTTTTACAGTTTCTTTTAGCTTTATTCCTATCTTTTACTTTATTTTTGTATTTGAATTCAATTAGCCAATATATAGTACATCACTAGCTTTTGATGTAGTGTTCAATGTGACCTCCTTTAATCTTGACAACAACCCGAAGAAATGAGCATTACAAATGAGGTTCAAAGAGGCTGTTAAGGGACCTGCCCAAGGTCACACAGATAATAAATGATGGAGGTCATATTTTATTCAGTATTACTCAATGAACTTTCACTGACTTCCCTCCCTGTGCAACATTCTGGGCTAAGCACTGGGGACACCAGAAAATAAGACACAGTGCCTGCCTTCAGAGAACGCAGAGCCTGCTGCAGACAACAGGTGGTTATTCATTCACTCACCAACTTCTAACTATTGGGGGTCTTCTTTGTGCTCAGTCTCACTGGGGTACTGAGAAATGAGCAACACACAGAATAGACAATGTTCCCAGTACCCTAGAGAGTGCATTCTAGTAAGGCCAGACAAGTAATTTAAAATAAACAACACAAAGGCTATATATTCTATGACTCCAACTATGGATATTCTGGAAAAGACAAAACTATAGAGACAATTTTATTTTTTTAATTTATTAATTATTTTTATTAACATATAATGTATTAACTGCCCCAGGGGTACAGGTCTGTGAATCGCCAGGTTTACACACTTCACAGCACTCACCATAGCTCATACCCTCCCCAATGCCCATAACCCAATCACCCTCTCCGTACCCCACGCCAGCAACCCTCAGTTTGTTTTGTGAGATTAAGAGTCTCTTATGGTTTGTATAGAAACAATTTTAAATATTACTTATTGCCAAGAGTTTGGGAGGAAAATGAGAAAGAGTGGGATAAAAAGGATTTTTAGAGCAATAAAACCATCTGTATGATACTGTACTGGTGGATATATGACATTACATATACATCAAAACCCATATTGCTATACAAGGCAAACACTGAACCCTAATATAATCTAAGGACTTCATTTAATGTATCAATATTGGTTGAACTGTAACAAATGTATTTTACTAATGCAAAATATTAATAGTAGGGGAAGCTGGGTGGTAGGAGGAGAAATGGGTAAAAGGGCCTCTCTGAACCATCTCAATTTTATATAAACCTGAAACTCCTATAAAAAAATAAAGCCTATGGGGGTATAGGGATAGGGTGGCTGGGTTATAGACATTGAGGAGGGTATGTGCTATGGTGAGTGCTGTGAAGTGTGTAAGCCTGATGATTCACAGACCTGTACCCCTGGAGCAAATAATATATTATATATTAATAAAAAAAATTTATAAATAAAGCCTCTTAATTAATTAATTAACTCATGTAGGTCCTTGCCTGGCACAGTAAGTTTGGATTTTATTTCACTGAAAGGAAAAGTTAATGGAGGATTTTCAGCTAGAATTGACATGATTTGTTTTACTTTTTTTTTTTTTTCTGACTACATTCAGTATACTTTATGTATGGTATGACAAGGTAGGGTTCCCCAAACCCTTCCCCTTATTCAGTATATCTGAAATGGAAACGGTGGTGGTCGGGAGATTCTCTTTGTGTTGCGGGATGAGGTGGGGCAAGGACTCCCTTTGCTGTAGCCAAATTAATTGTCATACCAGGAAATGAGCTTGACAAAGTGGTCAATGAGAGAAATGCCAGCCCCAGCATTAAAAGTGGAAGAGGGGGTGTCATTTGTTAGAGTTGCGGGAGACAACCTGCTCTTTTGTGTAGTCCAGAATGCCTTTGATGGAGCCCTCCAATGACTGCCTCACCACCTTCTTGATGTCATATTTGGCAGCTTTCTCTAGGCAGCAGGTCAGTTTCACAATGGACACATTGGGTGTGGGGACACAGAAGGCCATGCCATGGAGTTTCCCATTCAGCTCAGGAATGACCTTGCTTACAGCCTTGGCAGCACCAGTAGAAGCAGGGATGATGTTCTGCACAGCCCCTTGGCATCACACCACAACTTTCCAGAGGGACTGCCCCTGGTCTTCTAGGTGGCAGTGATGGCATGGATTGTGGTCTCAAGTTCCTCCACAGTACCGAAGTTGTCATGGATGACCTTGGCCAGAAGGACCAAGCAGTTGGTGGTGCAGGAGGCATTGCTGACAATCTTGAGGGAATTGTCTTAACTTCTTATGATTCATGCCCAACACAAACATGTGGGCATCATCAGAAGAGGCAAAGATGATGACCCTCTTGGTCCCACCATTCAAATGAGCCCCAGCCTTCTCCATGATGGGTGAAGACCCCAGTGGACTCCACAACATACTCAGCACAAGTATCACCCCATTTGATGTTGGCAGGATCTTGCTCCTGGAAGATGGATACGGGCTTCCCACTAATGACAGGTTTCCCATTCTCAGCTCTGACTATGCCTTGGAATTTGCCCTGGGTGGAAACACACTGGAACATATAGACCATGTAGTTGAGGTCAATGAAAGGGTTGTTGATGGTGACAATATCCACTTTCCAGAGTTAAAAGCACCCCTGATGACCAGGCACCCAGTACAGTCAAATCCTTTTACTCTGACCTTCACCATTGTGTCTTGGGGAGGTGGCTGGCACTGCACCAGAAGATATAGCTGTCTTTCAAAAGGGGAGGAGTGGAGATTTCAAAATGCTTTACATTTTGAAAGAACTGTGGTCCCTGTATGGAGAATGGATTGAAAGAAAGCAAGAGTAAAAGGAGACAGACCAGTTTGGAGGTGAGAAAGAAAAGCTTTGGGATATATTTAGGATATAGAACCAACGGGCTTGCTGTTAATTAGATGAGAACAAGAGGGAAATCAAGGTGACTTCTAGATTTTTGGATGGAGCAGCTGAGTCACTGATGCTGCTATATCGGGACTGGCAAGACAAAGAGAGGAAAAGGTTTGGTGGCAACAAGGGTGAAATCAAAAATGCTGTTAAGGTTTGACATGTGGAAAAGAGTTAAAATATAATTACAATAAGTGCCACTAAGATAAGGGCATATTCTAAATAATCCGATAACACAGAGAAAGGAGAGACAAAATCTGTGAGAGGAGAGGGCAGGGAAGGTTTCACAGAGGATGTAAAATTTAGCTTGTATATTTAAAAGCAATCAAGAAATGGCCAATAGGTGAAAATGACATCTAAGGCAGAAGGAACAGCACATACATGTGCAAAGGCAGGAGATACAAAAAATACAGATTTAAGCAAGCTTCATCCATTGCTCCAAAGCTATCTCCTAAAGTCAGCCTGAGGTTTCTAAGATGCAGTAAGGTAGTGAGAAAAGTATGCAGTGGTAGAGACATGACTATGTTAGAGGAGGAGCCTGAGATTGAGAAGACAGAGAGAATTTAAATAGAAGATTAAAAACTTTGAGTTCCAGTCTCAACTCTGCCACTGCAAGCCGTTTCATTTCTCTGGGCTATGTCTTCATCAGTAAAGCAAGAGTGTAGTACTAAGTTATTTCTAAGATGATCTTTATGTCTGGAAATCTGTAAAACTACAGTTAGTAGTCCTCTTGTACCTATATTAAAAATACATATTTATAAATATATATAAAATGTTTATATTTTTATTTAACACATATACACACAAAAATAAATCCTCCACTCATTTCAAAAAGGATTTAAGACAGCCTAAAGAAATACATTCTGTTGTATAATAAACAATTTGTCTCATCTTGGATCCTAGTTCCCAGAAGATAATCTCAAAATCCTTGAATTTCCTGAATGATGGGAATGACTTTGTTATTTATGCATCCCTTTTGTCATACCTGATTTACACTATTAAGATAACTAAGAATGGGGGTTAGTCACTGGAAAGACCAACCATGGGATTAAAGAGTTGAGTCTTTGAACCAGCCCAAATTCCAGGGAGGAGAGGAGGACTTAAAGATTAAGTCAATTAAAGATTAAGTTCAATTAATCATGCTTATGTCAAGAAACTCTAATAAAAACTCTGACCACCATATTCTCAGGTAAGTTTCCTTGTTGGTGAACACATCAATGTGAACAGTGATGCCTCCCTGCTTCCATCCCAGACCTCATCCTAATTGTCTCATTATCTGTCTGGTCCTGAATTGATAGGCTTTATAATAAAACTGTAATCATAAATAATAGTATACTCCTGAATTTTGTAAGTCATTCTAGCAAATTATCAGACCTGAGACAGTCATAGAAATCCCCAAATCTGTAACCAGTTGGTCAGAAGTCTAGGTGGTCTGGGGACACCTAAAACTGTAGCTGGCATCAGAAGTGAGGGTAGTTTTCTGGAAATTGTGCCCTTGAGTTGTGGAGTCTGTGCTAACTCCATGCAGTTGGCATCAGAATTACATCACAGCATTGTAATAAGAGAAATGAAATAAATATACAGCTATATCCAGGAGAAAATAAGATACAAATATAAAGTGATGAGGATTACTACTCATATCCTGAGAATGAATTCCAAGGCCTCTTTATAGGGATTTCAGACTCAGCATGGTATGGTCCTTAAGAACACAGGTTAAAGCCACACTTAAGAGGACCCAACTGTACTCTTTACCATCTGGGTGACCACAGGCAAGTCTATGAGCCTCTATTTCTTTACCTGTAAAATGGAGATAAAAATAAAGCTGATTTCATGGAATTGTTGTAGGAATTAAGTAAGTCAGTGCATAAAAGGTATTGAAGACCATATCTGACACATAAGAACACTCCAAACACATTATTAGTACAGGTCACTGTCAACACATCAAAGTACAATTCGGTGGAACTATTTTTTTTTTTTTTAAAGATGCACTCCAGGGTACCTGGTGGCTCAGATGGTTAAGCAACTT
>NW_028133703.1:0-33177 GCF_964662115.1 Mustela nivalis | reverse complement strand
GAAGCAGCGGCGAAGTGCTGTTCGCTCCAAACCAAAGCCTCTGCGAAAGCACAGCATTCGCTGAGAAATGTTGTGCGGGCTGCTGCTGTTTCCCTGAGCCCAGTCTTGCGGTGGGAGAAACCCGCATACAGCGAAAGCCTCTTTGCCTGGGCCTCTCCCTTAGGAAAGCACAGCAGTCGTTGGGAAATCAGAGTTGGGTTTGGGGATGCTGCTGCTGCTTGCCTGAGCGAGTCTCGGCAACATGGTGGAAGATACCCGCATGGAGCGAAATCCTCTTTGCCCTAGCATCCCCTCTGCCTGAGAGAGAAGCATGGTTGCACACGTCTGTCACTGCGCTCCCCAGGAGCAATTTTGGGGAAGGCACAGCACGCCGCCCCAGGGAAGAGAAGGATCCCTTGGCCTTGGGTCTAGAAACGCTCGGGAGTCAGAATAGCCTGCCGAGGCACGAACAGCAGGCCATGAGAAGACAAGTGTCCTCTACTCCCTGTGCGGAGAGATTGAAGCCTGGCTGCTAAGGAGACATGAGGGGAAGACAAGGGCATGGGTGCGTGCTCCACTCTGAGGAAGGAGTCTGGGCAGAAGGCAGGCCTGTCCTGTGCCTCTTGTCCCAAGGGGAAAGCATCTCTTTGGCCACCTGTCCCAAGGGCAGACTTGGGCTTGCCATCAGGTGCCATACCCGGAACTCGCAGAAACAACCCCATGGAGAAACGTGCAGTCAGATGCCATCTTCCACCAAGATATGGCAGCATTGTGGGTGGCCGGGGGTGTGCCGGGGAAAGAGTGGAGACAGTCCCCACCGTTCCCCATCCCAGTGCTCGGGCCCTGTGCAGGGATCCTGTCGCCTCTTCTCTCCTGTGGTGAAGGCACTGGCCTTGACCCCGAGTCTGCCCGAGCGCCGGAGCAAAAGGCAAAGCCTTACCTACGCCAGGAGATGGTAATAGGCATAGAGTGTCATGCTAGGCCACGCACGCTGCTGCAGGGTTGTGACTGTGTCTGCTTAGATCGGCTTAGCAAGGTGAACCCCGGGCGCGAACTTGGAGCCCGGGAAAACAAGGCCCAAGAGGCACCAGCTCTCCCGCGGCTCTTCTTTCCAGCCGCGACAGAGCAAACGACCAAAGCCTTGCTGAGGAAGCAGCAGCGAAGTGCGTTTTGCGCCAAGCTGAAAACCTCTGCGAAAGCATAGCAGTCGCTGGGAAATCAGAGTCGGTTCTGTGGGATGCTGCCTGCTGCTTGCCGGAGCTAGTCTCCACTGCACGGTGGAATAAACCCGCATGGAGCGAAATCCTCTTTGCCTGGGCTTCCGCTCTGCCTGAGAGAGAAGCGCGGTGGTGCCTGTGGAAAGAGCCTTAAGGAAAGGGACACATCTGTCACTGCAGAGCGAAGGAAGCCGGGCTGCTAAGGAGACACGAGGGGAAGATTAGGGCAGGGGAAAGGCTCCACTCTGAGAAAGGAGTCTGGGCAGAAAGCATGCCTGTCCTGAGCCTTTGGGCCCAAGGAGACAGCAGCTCCTTGGCCACCTGACCGTGGTGGAGCCATGGGCTTGCCACCAGGCGCCTACCCTAAACTCGAGAAACAACTCCCAGAAAGACCTGGCCATCAGATGCCGTCTTCCTCCGGGATGTAGAAGCTTGGAGGAGGCCCGGGTTTTAAGGGAAGGAGTGGTGACAGTCCCCCAAAGCTCCCTATTCAGTACACGGGCGGTGTGCAGGGATCCTGTCACCTCTCCTTTCCTGTGGGGAAAGCACAGGCCTAGTCTGCGAGTCGGCCTGAGCGCCAGAGTAAAAGGCCAAGCGATGCCTACACCGGGAGATGGTAGTGTGCATGGAGTGCCATCCTAGGCTAAGCGCGCTACTGCACGGTTGTGACTGTGTCTGCGTAGTTCGGCCTGGCAGGGTGAACCCAGGACGCGAACATGGAGCCAGGGAAAGCAAGGCCCAAGAGGCACCAGCTCTCCCGCAGCTCTTCTTCCCTGACGCGACAGAAGCCTTGCTGAGGAAGCAGTGGCGAAGGGCTGTTTGCTCCAAACCAAAGCCTCTGACAAAGGACAGCATTCCCCGAGAAATGTTTTGGGGGCTGCTGCTGCGTGCCTGAGCCCCATCTCGCGGTGGGAGAAACCCACATACAGCGAAAGCCCCTTTGCCTTGGCATCTCCCCTTGGAAAGCACAGCATTCGTTGGGAAATCAGAGTTGGGTTTGGGGATGCTGCTGCTGCTTGCCTAAGCGAGTCTCCGCATCATGTTGGCAGATACCCGCATGGAGCGAAATCCTCTTTGCCCTAGCATCCTTTCTGCCTGAGAGAGAAGCATGGTTGCTCAAGTCTGTCACCACGCTTCCCAGGAGCAAGTGTGGGGAAGGCACAGTACGACGCCCCCGAGGAAGAGAAGGATCCCTTGGCCTTGGGGTCGGGAAACGCTCGGGAACAGGATAGCCTGCCGCGGCACTAAATGCAGGCCGGTGGCCAGACATGTGTCACCCGCTCCCTGTGCGGAGAGATGGAAGCCTGGCTGCTAAGGAGACATGAGGGGACGACTAGGGCAGGGGCGCGTGCTCCACTCTAAGGAGTCTGGGCAGAAGGCAGTCCTGTCCTGTCCCTCTGTTACCAAGGGGACAGCATCTCCTTGGCCACCTGTCCCAAGGGCAGACTTGGGCTTGCCACCAGGTGCCATACCTGGAACTTGCAGAAACAACCCCATGGAGAAACGGTCAGTCAGATGCCAACTTCCACCAAGATGTGGCAGCATTGTGGGTGACAGGGGGTGCGGCGGGGAAAAAGTGGAGACAGTCCCCCACAGTTCCCCATCCCAGTGCCCGGGCCGTGTGCAGGGATCCTGTTGCCTCCTCTCTCCTGTGGTGAAGACCCTGGCCTTGACCCCGAGTCTGGCCGAGCACCGGATCAAAAGGCAAAGCCTTACCAGAGCAGGAGATGGAATTAGGAATAGAGTGCCATGCTAGGCCACGCACGCTGCTGCAGGGTTGTGACTGTGTCTGCCTAGTTCGGCTTAGCAAAGTGAAATCCGGGCGCGAACATGGAGCCAGGGAAAGCAAGGCCCAAGAGGCAACAGCTCTCCCGCAGCTCTTCTTCCCTGACTCGACTGAAGCTTTGCTGAGGAAGCAGCGGCGAAGTGCTGTTTGCTCCAAACCAAAGCCTCTGCGAAAGCACAGCATTCGCTGAGAAATGTTGTGCGGGCTGCTGCTGTTTCCCTGAGCCCAGTCTTGTGGTGGGAGAAACCCGCATACAGCGAAAGCCTCTTTGCCTGGGCCTCTCCCTTAGGAAAGCACAGCATTCGTTGGGAAATCAGAGTTGGGTTTGGGGATGCTGCTGCTGCTTGCCTAAGCGAGTCTCCGCATCATGTTGGCAGATACCCGCATGGAGCGAAATCCTCTTTGCCCTAGCATCCTTTCTGCCTGAGAGAGAAGCATGGTTGCTCAAGTCTGTCACCACGCTTCCCACGAGCAAGTGTGGGGAAGGCACAGTACGCCGCCCCCGAGGAAGAGAAGGATCCCTTGGCCTTGGGGTCGGGAAACGCTCGGGAACAGGATAGCCTGCCGCGGCACTAAATGCAGGCCGGTGGCCAGACATGTGTCACCCGCTCCCTGTGCGGAGAGATGGAAGCCTGGCTGCTAAGGAGACATGAGGGGACGACTAGGGCAGGGGCGCGTGCTCCACTCTAAGGAGTCTGGGCAGAAGGCAGGCCTGTCCTGTGCCTCTGTTACCAAGGGGACAGCATCTCCTTGGCCACCTGTCCCAAGGGCAGACTTGGGCTTGCCACCAGGTGCCATACCTGGAACTTGCAGAAACAACCCCATGGAGAAACGGTCAGTCAGATGCCAACTTCCACCAAGATGTGGCAGCATTGTGGGTGACAGGGGGTGCGGCGGGGAAGGAGTGGAGACAGTCCCCCACAGTTCCCCATCCCAGTGCCCGGGCCGTGTGCAGGGATCCTGTTGCCTCCTCTCTCCTGTGGTGAAGGCACTGGCCTTGACCCCGAGTCTGCCCGAGCACCGGATCAAAAGGCAAAGCCTTACCAGAGCAGGAGATGGAATTAGGAATAGAGTGCCATGCTAGGCCACGCACGCTGCTGCAGGGTTGTGACTGTGTCTGCCTAGTTCGGCTTAGCAAAGTGAAATCCGGGCGCGAACATGGAGCCAGGGAAAGCAAGGCCCAAGAGGCAACAGCTCTCCCACAGCTCTTCTTCCCTGACTCGACTGAAGCTTTGCTGAGGAAGCAGCGGCGAAGTGCTGTTCGCTCCAAACCAAAGCCTCTGCGAAAGCACAGCATTCGCTGAGAAATGTTGTGCGGGCTGCTGCTGTTTCCCTGAGCCCAGTCTTGCGGTGGGAGAAACCCGCATACAGCGAAAGCCTCTTTGCCTGGGCCTCTCCCTTAGGAAAGCACAGCAGTCGTTGGGAAATCAGAGTTGGGTTTGGGGATGCTGCTGCTGCTTGCCTGAGCGAGTCTCGGCAACATGGTGGAAGATACCCGCATGGAGCGAAATCCTCTTTGCCCTAGCATCCCCTCTGCCTGAGAGAGAAGCATGGTTGCACACGTCTGTCACTGCGCTCCCCAGGAGCAATTTTGGGGAAGGCACAGCACGCCGCCCCAGGGAAGAGAAGGATCCCTTGGCCTTGGGTCTAGAAACGCTCGGGAGTCAGAATAGCCTGCCGAGGCACGAACAGCAGGCCATGAGAAGACAAGTGTCCTCTACTCCCTGTGCGGAGAGATTGAAGCCTGGCTGCTAAGGAGACATGAGGGGAAGACAAGGGCATGGGTGCGTGCTCCACTCTGAGGAAGGAGTCTGGGCAGAAGGCAGGCCTGTCCTGTGCCTCTTGTCCCAAGGGGAAAGCATCTCTTTGGCCACCTGTCCCAAGGGCAGACTTGGGCTTGCCATCAGGTGCCATACCCGGAACTCGCAGAAACAACCCCATGGAGAAACGTGCAGTCAGATGCCATCTTCCACCAAGATATGGCAGCATTGTGGGTGGCCGGGGGTGTGCCGGGGAAAGAGTGGAGACAGTCCCCACCGTTCCCCATCCCAGTGCTCGGGCCCTGTGCAGGGATCCTGTCGCCTCTTCTCTCCTGTGGTGAAGGCACTGGCCTTGACCCCGAGTCTGCCCGAGCGCCGGAGCAAAAGGCAAAGCCTTACCTACGCCAGGAGATGGTAATAGGCATAGAGTGTCATGCTAGGCCACGCACGCTGCTGCAGGGTTGTGACTGTGTCTGCTTAGATCGGCTTAGCAAGGTGAACCCCGGGCGCGAACTTGGAGCCCGGGAAAACAAGGCCCAAGAGGCACCAGCTCTCCCGCGGCTCTTCTTTCCAGCCGCGACAGAGCAAACGACCAAAGCCTTGCTGAGGAAGCAGCAGCGAAGTGCGTTTTGCGCCAAGCTGAAAACCTCTGCGAAAGCATAGCAGTCGCTGGGAAATCAGAGTCGGTTCTGTGGGATGCTGCCTGCTGCTTGCCGGAGCTAGTCTCCACTGCACGGTGGAATAAACCCGCATGGAGCGAAATCCTCTTTGCCTGGGCTTCCGCTCTGCCTGAGAGAGAAGCGCGGTGGTGCCTGTGGAAAGAGCCTTAAGGAAAGGGACACATCTGTCACTGCAGAGCGAAGGAAGCCGGGCTGCTAAGGAGACACGAGGGGAAGATTAGGGCAGGGGAAAGGCTCCACTCTGAGAAAGGAGTCTGGGCAGAAAGCATGCCTGTCCTGAGCCTTTGGGCCCAAGGAGACAGCAGCTCCTTGGCCACCTGACCGTGGTGGAGCCATGGGCTTGCCACCAGGCGCCTACCCTAAACTCGAGAAACAACTCCCAGAAAGACCTGGCCATCAGATGCCGTCTTCCTCCGGGATGTAGAAGCTTGGAGGAGGCCCGGGTTTTAAGGGAAGGAGTGGTGACAGTCCCCCAAAGCTCCCTATTCAGTACACGGGCGGTGTGCAGGGATCCTGTCACCTCTCCTTTCCTGTGGGGAAAGCACAGGCCTAGTCTGCGAGTCGGCCTGAGCGCCAGAGTAAAAGGCCAAGCGATGCCTACACCGGGAGATGGTAGTGTGCATGGAGTGCCATCCTAGGCTAAGCGCGCTACTGCACGGTTGTGACTGTGTCTGCGTAGTTCGGCCTGGCAGGGTGAACCCAGGACGCGAACATGGAGCCAGGGAAAGCAAGGCCCAAGAGGCACCAGCTCTCCCGCAGCTCTTCTTCCCTGACGCGACAGAAGCCTTGCTGAGGAAGCAGTGGCGAAGGGCTGTTTGCTCCAAACCAAAGCCTCTGACAAAGGACAGCATTCCCCGAGAAATGTTTTGGGGGCTGCTGCTGCGTGCCTGAGCCCCATCTCGCGGTGGGAGAAACCCACATACAGCGAAAGCCCCTTTGCCTTGGCATCTCCCCTTGGAAAGCACAGCATTCGTTGGGAAATCAGAGTTGGGTTTGGGGATGCTGCTGCTGCTTGCCTAAGCGAGTCTCCGCATCATGTTGGCAGATACCCGCATGGAGCGAAATCCTCTTTGCCCTAGCATCCTTTCTGCCTGAGAGAGAAGCATGGTTGCTCAAGTCTGTCACCACGCTTCCCAGGAGCAAGTGTGGGGAAGGCACAGTACGACGCCCCCGAGGAAGAGAAGGATCCCTTGGCCTTGGGGTCGGGAAACGCTCGGGAACAGGATAGCCTGCCGCGGCACTAAATGCAGGCCGGTGGCCAGACATGTGTCACCCGCTCCCTGTGCGGAGAGATGGAAGCCTGGCTGCTAAGGAGACATGAGGGGACGACTAGGGCAGGGGCGCGTGCTCCACTCTAAGGAGTCTGGGCAGAAGGCAGTCCTGTCCTGTCCCTCTGTTACCAAGGGGACAGCATCTCCTTGGCCACCTGTCCCAAGGGCAGACTTGGGCTTGCCACCAGGTGCCATACCTGGAACTTGCAGAAACAACCCCATGGAGAAACGGTCAGTCAGATGCCAACTTCCACCAAGATGTGGCAGCATTGTGGGTGACAGGGGGTGCGGCGGGGAAAAAGTGGAGACAGTCCCCCACAGTTCCCCATCCCAGTGCCCGGGCCGTGTGCAGGGATCCTGTTGCCTCCTCTCTCCTGTGGTGAAGACCCTGGCCTTGACCCCGAGTCTGGCCGAGCACCGGATCAAAAGGCAAAGCCTTACCAGAGCAGGAGATGGAATTAGGAATAGAGTGCCATGCTAGGCCACGCACGCTGCTGCAGGGTTGTGACTGTGTCTGCCTAGTTCGGCTTAGCAAAGTGAAATCCGGGCGCGAACATGGAGCCAGGGAAAGCAAGGCCCAAGAGGCAACAGCTCTCCCGCAGCTCTTCTTCCCTGACTCGACTGAAGCTTTGCTGAGGAAGCAGCGGCGAAGTGCTGTTTGCTCCAAACCAAAGCCTCTGCGAAAGCACAGCATTCGCTGAGAAATGTTGTGCGGGCTGCTGCTGTTTCCCTGAGCCCAGTCTTGTGGTGGGAGAAACCCGCATACAGCGAAAGCCTCTTTGCCTGGGCCTCTCCCTTAGGAAAGCACAGCATTCGTTGGGAAATCAGAGTTGGGTTTGGGGATGCTGCTGCTGCTTGCCTAAGCGAGTCTCCGCATCATGTTGGCAGATACCCGCATGGAGCGAAATCCTCTTTGCCCTAGCATCCTTTCTGCCTGAGAGAGAAGCATGGTTGCTCAAGTCTGTCACCACGCTTCCCACGAGCAAGTGTGGGGAAGGCACAGTACGCCGCCCCCGAGGAAGAGAAGGATCCCTTGGCCTTGGGGTCGGGAAACGCTCGGGAACAGGATAGCCTGCCGCGGCACTAAATGCAGGCCGGTGGCCAGACATGTGTCACCCGCTCCCTGTGCGGAGAGATGGAAGCCTGGCTGCTAAGGAGACATGAGGGGACGACTAGGGCAGGGGCGCGTGCTCCACTCTAAGGAGTCTGGGCAGAAGGCAGGCCTGTCCTGTGCCTCTGTTACCAAGGGGACAGCATCTCCTTGGCCACCTGTCCCAAGGGCAGACTTGGGCTTGCCACCAGGTGCCATACCTGGAACTTGCAGAAACAACCCCATGGAGAAACGGTCAGTCAGATGCCAACTTCCACCAAGATGTGGCAGCATTGTGGGTGACAGGGGGTGCGGCGGGGAAGGAGTGGAGACAGTCCCCCACAGTTCCCCATCCCAGTGCCCGGGCCGTGTGCAGGGATCCTGTTGCCTCCTCTCTCCTGTGGTGAAGGCACTGGCCTTGACCCCGAGTCTGCCCGAGCACCGGATCAAAAGGCAAAGCCTTACCAGAGCAGGAGATGGAATTAGGAATAGAGTGCCATGCTAGGCCACGCACGCTGCTGCAGGGTTGTGACTGTGTCTGCCTAGTTCGGCTTAGCAAAGTGAAATCCGGGCGCGAACATGGAGCCAGGGAAAGCAAGGCCCAAGAGGCAACAGCTCTCCCGCAGCTCTTCTTCCCTGACTCGACTGAAGCTTTGCTGAGGAAGCAGCGGCGAAGTGCTGTTCGCTCCAAACCAAAGCCTCTGCGAAAGCACAGCATTCGCTGAGAAATGTTGTGCGGGCTGCTGCTGTTTCCCTGAGCCCAGTCTTGCGGTGGGAGAAACCCGCATACAGCGAAAGCCTCTTTGCCTGGGCCTCTCCCTTAGGAAAGCACAGCAGTCGTTGGGAAATCAGAGTTGGGTTTGGGGATGCTGCTGCTGCTTGCCTGAGCGAGTCTCGGCAACATGGTGGAAGATACCCGCATGGAGCGAAATCCTCTTTGCCCTAGCATCCCCTCTGCCTGAGAGAGAAGCATGGTTGCACACGTCTGTCACTGCGCTCCCCAGGAGCAATTTTGGGGAAGGCACAGCACGCCGCCCCAGGGAAGAGAAGGATCCCTTGGCCTTGGGTCTAGAAACGCTCGGGAGTCAGAATAGCCTGCCGAGGCACGAACAGCAGGCCATGAGAAGACAAGTGTCCTCTACTCCCTGTGCGGAGAGATTGAAGCCTGGCTGCTAAGGAGACATGAGGGGAAGACAAGGGCATGGGTGCGTGCTCCACTCTGAGGAAGGAGTCTGGGCAGAAGGCAGGCCTGTCCTGTGCCTCTTGTCCCAAGGGGAAAGCATCTCTTTGGCCACCTGTCCCAAGGGCAGACTTGGGCTTGCCATCAGGTGCCATACCCGGAACTCGCAGAAACAACCCCATGGAGAAACGTGCAGTCAGATGCCATCTTCCACCAAGATATGGCAGCATTGTGGGTGGCCGGGGGTGTGCCGGGGAAAGAGTGGAGACAGTCCCCACCGTTCCCCATCCCAGTGCTCGGGCCCTGTGCAGGGATCCTGTCGCCTCTTCTCTCCTGTGGTGAAGGCACTGGCCTTGACCCCGAGTCTGCCCGAGCGCCGGAGCAAAAGGCAAAGCCTTACCTACGCCAGGAGATGGTAATAGGCATAGAGTGTCATGCTAGGCCACGCACGCTGCTGCAGGGTTGTGACTGTGTCTGCTTAGATCGGCTTAGCAAGGTGAACCCCGGGCGCGAACTTGGAGCCCGGGAAAACAAGGCCCAAGAGGCACCAGCTCTCCCGCGGCTCTTCTTTCCAGCCGCGACAGAGCAAACGACCAAAGCCTTGCTGAGGAAGCAGCAGCGAAGTGCGTTTTGCGCCAAGCTGAAAACCTCTGCGAAAGCATAGCAGTCGCTGGGAAATCAGAGTCGGTTCTGTGGGATGCTGCCTGCTGCTTGCCGGAGCTAGTCTCCACTGCACGGTGGAATAAACCCGCATGGAGCGAAATCCTCTTTGCCTGGGCTTCCGCTCTGCCTGAGAGAGAAGCGCGGTGGTGCCTGTGGAAAGAGCCTTAAGGAAAGGGACACATCTGTCACTGCAGAGCGAAGGAAGCCGGGCTGCTAAGGAGACACGAGGGGAAGATTAGGGCAGGGGAAAGGCTCCACTCTGAGAAAGGAGTCTGGGCAGAAAGCATGCCTGTCCTGAGCCTTTGGGCCCAAGGAGACAGCAGCTCCTTGGCCACCTGACCGTGGTGGAGCCATGGGCTTGCCACCAGGCGCCTACCCTAAACTCGAGAAACAACTCCCAGAAAGACCTGGCCATCAGATGCCGTCTTCCTCCGGGATGTAGAAGCTTGGAGGAGGCCCGGGTTTTAAGGGAAGGAGTGGTGACAGTCCCCCAAAGCTCCCTATTCAGTACACGGGCGGTGTGCAGGGATCCTGTCACCTCTCCTTTCCTGTGGGGAAAGCACAGGCCTAGTCTGCGAGTCGGCCTGAGCGCCAGAGTAAAAGGCCAAGCGATGCCTACACCGGGAGATGGTAGTGTGCATGGAGTGCCATCCTAGGCTAAGCGCGCTACTGCACGGTTGTGACTGTGTCTGCGTAGTTCGGCCTGGCAGGGTGAACCCAGGACGCGAACATGGAGCCAGGGAAAGCAAGGCCCAAGAGGCACCAGCTCTCCCGCAGCTCTTCTTCCCTGACGCGACAGAAGCCTTGCTGAGGAAGCAGTGGCGAAGGGCTGTTTGCTCCAAACCAAAGCCTCTGACAAAGGACAGCATTCCCCGAGAAATGTTTTGGGGGCTGCTGCTGCGTGCCTGAGCCCCATCTCGCGGTGGGAGAAACCCACATACAGCGAAAGCCCCTTTGCCTTGGCATCTCCCCTTGGAAAGCACAGCATTCGTTGGGAAATCAGAGTTGGGTTTGGGGATGCTGCTGCTGCTTGCCTAAGCGAGTCTCCGCATCATGTTGGCAGATACCCGCATGGAGCGAAATCCTCTTTGCCCTAGCATCCTTTCTGCCTGAGAGAGAAGCATGGTTGCTCAAGTCTGTCACCACGCTTCCCAGGAGCAAGTGTGGGGAAGGCACAGTACGACGCCCCCGAGGAAGAGAAGGATCCCTTGGCCTTGGGGTCGGGAAACGCTCGGGAACAGGATAGCCTGCCGCGGCACTAAATGCAGGCCGGTGGCCAGACATGTGTCACCCGCTCCCTGTGCGGAGAGATGGAAGCCTGGCTGCTAAGGAGACATGAGGGGACGACTAGGGCAGGGGCGCGTGCTCCACTCTAAGGAGTCTGGGCAGAAGGCAGTCCTGTCCTGTCCCTCTGTTACCAAGGGGACAGCATCTCCTTGGCCACCTGTCCCAAGGGCAGACTTGGGCTTGCCACCAGGTGCCATACCTGGAACTTGCAGAAACAACCCCATGGAGAAACGGTCAGTCAGATGCCAACTTCCACCAAGATGTGGCAGCATTGTGGGTGACAGGGGGTGCGGCGGGGAAAAAGTGGAGACAGTCCCCCACAGTTCCCCATCCCAGTGCCCGGGCCGTGTGCAGGGATCCTGTTGCCTCCTCTCTCCTGTGGTGAAGACCCTGGCCTTGACCCCGAGTCTGGCCGAGCACCGGATCAAAAGGCAAAGCCTTACCAGAGCAGGAGATGGAATTAGGAATAGAGTGCCATGCTAGGCCACGCACGCTGCTGCAGGGTTGTGACTGTGTCTGCCTAGTTCGGCTTAGCAAAGTGAAATCCGGGCGCGAACATGGAGCCAGGGAAAGCAAGGCCCAAGAGGCAACAGCTCTCCCGCAGCTCTTCTTCCCTGACTCGACTGAAGCTTTGCTGAGGAAGCAGCGGCGAAGTGCTGTTTGCTCCAAACCAAAGCCTCTGCGAAAGCACAGCATTCGCTGAGAAATGTTGTGCGGGCTGCTGCTGTTTCCCTGAGCCCAGTCTTGTGGTGGGAGAAACCCGCATACAGCGAAAGCCTCTTTGCCTGGGCCTCTCCCTTAGGAAAGCACAGCATTCGTTGGGAAATCAGAGTTGGGTTTGGGGATGCTGCTGCTGCTTGCCTAAGCGAGTCTCCGCATCATGTTGGCAGATACCCGCATGGAGCGAAATCCTCTTTGCCCTAGCATCCTTTCTGCCTGAGAGAGAAGCATGGTTGCTCAAGTCTGTCACCACGCTTCCCACGAGCAAGTGTGGGGAAGGCACAGTACGCCGCCCCCGAGGAAGAGAAGGATCCCTTGGCCTTGGGGTCGGGAAACGCTCGGGAACAGGATAGCCTGCCGCGGCACTAAATGCAGGCCGGTGGCCAGACATGTGTCACCCGCTCCCTGTGCGGAGAGATGGAAGCCTGGCTGCTAAGGAGACATGAGGGGACGACTAGGGCAGGGGCGCGTGCTCCACTCTAAGGAGTCTGGGCAGAAGGCAGGCCTGTCCTGTGCCTCTGTTACCAAGGGGACAGCATCTCCTTGGCCACCTGTCCCAAGGGCAGACTTGGGCTTGCCACCAGGTGCCATACCTGGAACTTGCAGAAACAACCCCATGGAGAAACGGTCAGTCAGATGCCAACTTCCACCAAGATGTGGCAGCATTGTGGGTGACAGGGGGTGCGGCGGGGAAGGAGTGGAGACAGTCCCCCACAGTTCCCCATCCCAGTGCCCGGGCCGTGTGCAGGGATCCTGTTGCCTCCTCTCTCCTGTGGTGAAGGCACTGGCCTTGACCCCGAGTCTGCCCGAGCACCGGATCAAAAGGCAAAGCCTTACCAGAGCAGGAGATGGAATTAGGAATAGAGTGCCATGCTAGGCCACGCACGCTGCTGCAGGGTTGTGACTGTGTCTGCCTAGTTCGGCTTAGCAAAGTGAAATCCGGGCGCGAACATGGAGCCAGGGAAAGCAAGGCCCAAGAGGCAACAGCTCTCCCACAGCTCTTCTTCCCTGACTCGACTGAAGCTTTGCTGAGGAAGCAGCGGCGAAGTGCTGTTCGCTCCAAACCAAAGCCTCTGCGAAAGCACAGCATTCGCTGAGAAATGTTGTGCGGGCTGCTGCTGTTTCCCTGAGCCCAGTCTTGCGGTGGGAGAAACCCGCATACAGCGAAAGCCTCTTTGCCTGGGCCTCTCCCTTAGGAAAGCACAGCAGTCGTTGGGAAATCAGAGTTGGGTTTGGGGATGCTGCTGCTGCTTGCCTGAGCGAGTCTCGGCAACATGGTGGAAGATACCCGCATGGAGCGAAATCCTCTTTGCCCTAGCATCCCCTCTGCCTGAGAGAGAAGCATGGTTGCACACGTCTGTCACTGCGCTCCCCAGGAGCAATTTTGGGGAAGGCACAGCACGCCGCCCCAGGGAAGAGAAGGATCCCTTGGCCTTGGGTCTAGAAACGCTCGGGAGTCAGAATAGCCTGCCGAGGCACGAACAGCAGGCCATGAGAAGACAAGTGTCCTCTACTCCCTGTGCGGAGAGATTGAAGCCTGGCTGCTAAGGAGACATGAGGGGAAGACAAGGGCATGGGTGCGTGCTCCACTCTGAGGAAGGAGTCTGGGCAGAAGGCAGGCCTGTCCTGTGCCTCTTGTCCCAAGGGGAAAGCATCTCTTTGGCCACCTGTCCCAAGGGCAGACTTGGGCTTGCCATCAGGTGCCATACCCGGAACTCGCAGAAACAACCCCATGGAGAAACGTGCAGTCAGATGCCATCTTCCACCAAGATATGGCAGCATTGTGGGTGGCCGGGGGTGTGCCGGGGAAAGAGTGGAGACAGTCCCCACCGTTCCCCATCCCAGTGCTCGGGCCCTGTGCAGGGATCCTGTCGCCTCTTCTCTCCTGTGGTGAAGGCACTGGCCTTGACCCCGAGTCTGCCCGAGCGCCGGAGCAAAAGGCAAAGCCTTACCTACGCCAGGAGATGGTAATAGGCATAGAGTGTCATGCTAGGCCACGCACGCTGCTGCAGGGTTGTGACTGTGTCTGCTTAGATCGGCTTAGCAAGGTGAACCCCGGGCGCGAACTTGGAGCCCGGGAAAACAAGGCCCAAGAGGCACCAGCTCTCCCGCGGCTCTTCTTTCCAGCCGCGACAGAGCAAACGACCAAAGCCTTGCTGAGGAAGCAGCAGCGAAGTGCGTTTTGCGCCAAGCTGAAAACCTCTGCGAAAGCATAGCAGTCGCTGGGAAATCAGAGTCGGTTCTGTGGGATGCTGCCTGCTGCTTGCCGGAGCTAGTCTCCACTGCACGGTGGAATAAACCCGCATGGAGCGAAATCCTCTTTGCCTGGGCTTCCGCTCTGCCTGAGAGAGAAGCGCGGTGGTGCCTGTGGAAAGAGCCTTAAGGAAAGGGACACATCTGTCACTGCAGAGCGAAGGAAGCCGGGCTGCTAAGGAGACACGAGGGGAAGATTAGGGCAGGGGAAAGGCTCCACTCTGAGAAAGGAGTCTGGGCAGAAAGCATGCCTGTCCTGAGCCTTTGGGCCCAAGGAGACAGCAGCTCCTTGGCCACCTGACCGTGGTGGAGCCATGGGCTTGCCACCAGGCGCCTACCCTAAACTCGAGAAACAACTCCCAGAAAGACCTGGCCATCAGATGCCGTCTTCCTCCGGGATGTAGAAGCTTGGAGGAGGCCCGGGTTTTAAGGGAAGGAGTGGTGACAGTCCCCCAAAGCTCCCTATTCAGTACACGGGCGGTGTGCAGGGATCCTGTCACCTCTCCTTTCCTGTGGGGAAAGCACAGGCCTAGTCTGCGAGTCGGCCTGAGCGCCAGAGTAAAAGGCCAAGCGATGCCTACACCGGGAGATGGTAGTGTGCATGGAGTGCCATCCTAGGCTAAGCGCGCTACTGCACGGTTGTGACTGTGTCTGCGTAGTTCGGCCTGGCAGGGTGAACCCAGGACGCGAACATGGAGCCAGGGAAAGCAAGGCCCAAGAGGCACCAGCTCTCCCGCAGCTCTTCTTCCCTGACGCGACAGAAGCCTTGCTGAGGAAGCAGTGGCGAAGGGCTGTTTGCTCCAAACCAAAGCCTCTGACAAAGGACAGCATTCCCCGAGAAATGTTTTGGGGGCTGCTGCTGCGTGCCTGAGCCCCATCTCGCGGTGGGAGAAACCCACATACAGCGAAAGCCCCTTTGCCTTGGCATCTCCCCTTGGAAAGCACAGCATTCGTTGGGAAATCAGAGTTGGGTTTGGGGATGCTGCTGCTGCTTGCCTAAGCGAGTCTCCGCATCATGTTGGCAGATACCCGCATGGAGCGAAATCCTCTTTGCCCTAGCATCCTTTCTGCCTGAGAGAGAAGCATGGTTGCTCAAGTCTGTCACCACGCTTCCCAGGAGCAAGTGTGGGGAAGGCACAGTACGACGCCCCCGAGGAAGAGAAGGATCCCTTGGCCTTGGGGTCGGGAAACGCTCGGGAACAGGATAGCCTGCCGCGGCACTAAATGCAGGCCGGTGGCCAGACATGTGTCACCCGCTCCCTGTGCGGAGAGATGGAAGCCTGGCTGCTAAGGAGACATGAGGGGACGACTAGGGCAGGGGCGCGTGCTCCACTCTAAGGAGTCTGGGCAGAAGGCAGTCCTGTCCTGTCCCTCTGTTACCAAGGGGACAGCATCTCCTTGGCCACCTGTCCCAAGGGCAGACTTGGGCTTGCCACCAGGTGCCATACCTGGAACTTGCAGAAACAACCCCATGGAGAAACGGTCAGTCAGATGCCAACTTCCACCAAGATGTGGCAGCATTGTGGGTGACAGGGGGTGCGGCGGGGAAAAAGTGGAGACAGTCCCCCACAGTTCCCCATCCCAGTGCCCGGGCCGTGTGCAGGGATCCTGTTGCCTCCTCTCTCCTGTGGTGAAGACCCTGGCCTTGACCCCGAGTCTGGCCGAGCACCGGATCAAAAGGCAAAGCCTTACCAGAGCAGGAGATGGAATTAGGAATAGAGTGCCATGCTAGGCCACGCACGCTGCTGCAGGGTTGTGACTGTGTCTGCCTAGTTCGGCTTAGCAAAGTGAAATCCGGGCGCGAACATGGAGCCAGGGAAAGCAAGGCCCAAGAGGCAACAGCTCTCCCGCAGCTCTTCTTCCCTGACTCGACTGAAGCTTTGCTGAGGAAGCAGCGGCGAAGTGCTGTTTGCTCCAAACCAAAGCCTCTGCGAAAGCACAGCATTCGCTGAGAAATGTTGTGCGGGCTGCTGCTGTTTCCCTGAGCCCAGTCTTGTGGTGGGAGAAACCCGCATACAGCGAAAGCCTCTTTGCCTGGGCCTCTCCCTTAGGAAAGCACAGCATTCGTTGGGAAATCAGAGTTGGGTTTGGGGATGCTGCTGCTGCTTGCCTAAGCGAGTCTCCGCATCATGTTGGCAGATACCCGCATGGAGCGAAATCCTCTTTGCCCTAGCATCCTTTCTGCCTGAGAGAGAAGCATGGTTGCTCAAGTCTGTCACCACGCTTCCCACGAGCAAGTGTGGGGAAGGCACAGTACGCCGCCCCCGAGGAAGAGAAGGATCCCTTGGCCTTGGGGTCGGGAAACGCTCGGGAACAGGATAGCCTGCCGCGGCACTAAATGCAGGCCGGTGGCCAGACATGTGTCACCCGCTCCCTGTGCGGAGAGATGGAAGCCTGGCTGCTAAGGAGACATGAGGGGACGACTAGGGCAGGGGCGCGTGCTCCACTCTAAGGAGTCTGGGCAGAAGGCAGGCCTGTCCTGTGCCTCTGTTACCAAGGGGACAGCATCTCCTTGGCCACCTGTCCCAAGGGCAGACTTGGGCTTGCCACCAGGTGCCATACCTGGAACTTGCAGAAACAACCCCATGGAGAAACGGTCAGTCAGATGCCAACTTCCACCAAGATGTGGCAGCATTGTGGGTGACAGGGGGTGCGGCGGGGAAGGAGTGGAGACAGTCCCCCACAGTTCCCCATCCCAGTGCCCGGGCCGTGTGCAGGGATCCTGTTGCCTCCTCTCTCCTGTGGTGAAGGCACTGGCCTTGACCCCGAGTCTGCCCGAGCACCGGATCAAAAGGCAAAGCCTTACCAGAGCAGGAGATGGAATTAGGAATAGAGTGCCATGCTAGGCCACGCACGCTGCTGCAGGGTTGTGACTGTGTCTGCCTAGTTCGGCTTAGCAAAGTGAAATCCGGGCGCGAACATGGAGCCAGGGAAAGCAAGGCCCAAGAGGCAACAGCTCTCCCACAGCTCTTCTTCCCTGACTCGACTGAAGCTTTGCTGAGGAAGCAGCGGCGAAGTGCTGTTCGCTCCAAACCAAAGCCTCTGCGAAAGCACAGCATTCGCTGAGAAATGTTGTGCGGGCTGCTGCTGTTTCCCTGAGCCCAGTCTTGCGGTGGGAGAAACCCGCATACAGCGAAAGCCTCTTTGCCTGGGCCTCTCCCTTAGGAAAGCACAGCAGTCGTTGGGAAATCAGAGTTGGGTTTGGGGATGCTGCTGCTGCTTGCCTGAGCGAGTCTCGGCAACATGGTGGAAGATACCCGCATGGAGCGAAATCCTCTTTGCCCTAGCATCCCCTCTGCCTGAGAGAGAAGCATGGTTGCACACGTCTGTCACTGCGCTCCCCAGGAGCAATTTTGGGGAAGGCACAGCACGCCGCCCCAGGGAAGAGAAGGATCCCTTGGCCTTGGGTCTAGAAACGCTCGGGAGTCAGAATAGCCTGCCGAGGCACGAACAGCAGGCCATGAGAAGACAAGTGTCCTCTACTCCCTGTGCGGAGAGATTGAAGCCTGGCTGCTAAGGAGACATGAGGGGAAGACAAGGGCATGGGTGCGTGCTCCACTCTGAGGAAGGAGTCTGGGCAGAAGGCAGGCCTGTCCTGTGCCTCTTGTCCCAAGGGGAAAGCATCTCTTTGGCCACCTGTCCCAAGGGCAGACTTGGGCTTGCCATCAGGTGCCATACCCGGAACTCGCAGAAACAACCCCATGGAGAAACGTGCAGTCAGATGCCATCTTCCACCAAGATATGGCAGCATTGTGGGTGGCCGGGGGTGTGCCGGGGAAAGAGTGGAGACAGTCCCCACCGTTCCCCATCCCAGTGCTCGGGCCCTGTGCAGGGATCCTGTCGCCTCTTCTCTCCTGTGGTGAAGGCACTGGCCTTGACCCCGAGTCTGCCCGAGCGCCGGAGCAAAAGGCAAAGCCTTACCTACGCCAGGAGATGGTAATAGGCATAGAGTGTCATGCTAGGCCACGCACGCTGCTGCAGGGTTGTGACTGTGTCTGCTTAGATCGGCTTAGCAAGGTGAACCCCGGGCGCGAACTTGGAGCCCGGGAAAACAAGGCCCAAGAGGCACCAGCTCTCCCGCGGCTCTTCTTTCCAGCCGCGACAGAGCAAACGACCAAAGCCTTGCTGAGGAAGCAGCAGCGAAGTGCGTTTTGCGCCAAGCTGAAAACCTCTGCGAAAGCATAGCAGTCGCTGGGAAATCAGAGTCGGTTCTGTGGGATGCTGCCTGCTGCTTGCCGGAGCTAGTCTCCACTGCACGGTGGAATAAACCCGCATGGAGCGAAATCCTCTTTGCCTGGGCTTCCGCTCTGCCTGAGAGAGAAGCGCGGTGGTGCCTGTGGAAAGAGCCTTAAGGAAAGGGACACATCTGTCACTGCAGAGCGAAGGAAGCCGGGCTGCTAAGGAGACACGAGGGGAAGATTAGGGCAGGGGAAAGGCTCCACTCTGAGAAAGGAGTCTGGGCAGAAAGCATGCCTGTCCTGAGCCTTTGGGCCCAAGGAGACAGCAGCTCCTTGGCCACCTGACCGTGGTGGAGCCATGGGCTTGCCACCAGGCGCCTACCCTAAACTCGAGAAACAACTCCCAGAAAGACCTGGCCATCAGATGCCGTCTTCCTCCGGGATGTAGAAGCTTGGAGGAGGCCCGGGTTTTAAGGGAAGGAGTGGTGACAGTCCCCCAAAGCTCCCTATTCAGTACACGGGCGGTGTGCAGGGATCCTGTCACCTCTCCTTTCCTGTGGGGAAAGCACAGGCCTAGTCTGCGAGTCGGCCTGAGCGCCAGAGTAAAAGGCCAAGCGATGCCTACACCGGGAGATGGTAGTGTGCATGGAGTGCCATCCTAGGCTAAGCGCGCTACTGCACGGTTGTGACTGTGTCTGCGTAGTTCGGCCTGGCAGGGTGAACCCAGGACGCGAACATGGAGCCAGGGAAAGCAAGGCCCAAGAGGCACCAGCTCTCCCGCAGCTCTTCTTCCCTGACGCGACAGAAGCCTTGCTGAGGAAGCAGTGGCGAAGGGCTGTTTGCTCCAAACCAAAGCCTCTGACAAAGGACAGCATTCCCCGAGAAATGTTTTGGGGGCTGCTGCTGCGTGCCTGAGCCCCATCTCGCGGTGGGAGAAACCCGCATACAGCGAAAGCCCCTTTGCCTTGGCATCTCCCCTTGGAAAGCACAGCATTCGTTGGGAAATCAGAGTTGGGTTTGGGGATGCTGCTGCTGCTTGCCTAAGCGAGTCTCCGCATCATGTTGGCAGATACCCGCATGGAGCGAAATCCTCTTTGCCCTAGCATCCTTTCTGCCTGAGAGAGAAGCATGGTTGCTCAAGTCTGTCACCACGCTTCCCAGGAGCAAGTGTGGGGAAGGCACAGTACGCCGCCCCCGAGGAAGAGAAGGATCCCTTGGCCTTGGGGTCGGGAAACGCTCGGGAACAGGATAGCCTGCCGCGGCACTAAATGCAGGCCGGTGGCCAGACATGTGTCACCCGCTCCCTGTGCGGAGAGATGGAAGCCTGGCTGCTAAGGAGACATGAGGGGACGACTAGGGCAGGGGCGCGTGCTCCACTCTAAGGAGTCTGGGCAGAAGGCAGTCCTGTCCTGTCCCTCTGTTACCAAGGGGACAGCATCTCCTTGGCCACCTGTCCCAAGGGCAGACTTGGGCTTGCCACCAGGTGCCATACCTGGAACTTGCAGAAACAACCCCATGGAGAAACGATCAGTCAGATGCCAACTTCCACCAAGATGTGGCAGCATTGTGGGTGACAGGGGGTGCGGCGGGGAAGGAGTGGAGACAGTCCCCCACAGTTCCCCATCCCAGTGCCCGGGCCGTGTGCAGGGATCCTGTTGCCTCCTCTCTCCTGTGGTGAAGACACTGGCCTTGACCCCGAGTCTGGCCGAGCACCGGATCAAAAGGCAAAGCCTTACAAGAGCAGGAGATGGAATTAGGAATAGAGTGCCATGCTAGGCCACGCACGCTGCTGCAGGGTTGTGACTGTGTCTGCCTAGTTCGGCTTAGCAAAGTGAAATCCGGGCGCGAACATGGAGCCAGGGAAAGCAAGGCCCAAGAGGCAACAGCTCTCCCGCAGCTCTTCTTCCCTGACTCGACTGAAGCTTTGCTGAGGAAGCAGCGGCGAAGTGCTGTTCGCTCCAAACCAAAGCCTCTGCGAAAGCACAGCATTCGCTGAGAAATGTTGTGCGGGCTGCTGCTGTTTCCCTGAGCCCAGTCTTGCGGTGGGAGAAACCCGCATACAGCGAAAGCCCCTTTGCCTGGGCCTCTCCCTTAGGAAAGCACAGCATTCGTTGGGAAATCAGAGTTGGGTTTGGGGATGCTGCTGCTGCTTGCCTAAGCGAGTCTCCGCATCATGTTGGCAGATACCCGCATGGAGCGAAATCCTCTTTGCCCTAGCATCCTTTCTGCCTGAGAGAGAAGCATGGTTGCTCAAGTCTGTCACCACGCTTCCCAGGAGCAAGTGTGGGGAAGGCACAGTACGCCGCCCCCGAGGAAGAGAAGGATCCCTTGGCCTTGGGGTCGGGAAACGCTCGGGAACAGGATAGCCTGCCGCGGCACTAAATGCAGGCCGGTGGCCAGACATGTGTCACCCGCTCCCTGTGCGGAGAGATGGAAGCCTGGCTGCTAAGGAGACATGAGGGGACGACTAGGGCAGGGGCGCGTGCTCCACTCTAAGGAGTCTGGGCAGAAGGCAGGCCTGTCCTGTCCCTCTGTTACCAAGGGGACAGCATCTCCTTGGCCACCTGTCCCAAGGGCAGACTTGGGCTTGCCACCAGGTGCCATACCTGGAACTTGCAGAAACAACCCCATGGAGAAACGGTCAGTCAGATGCCAACTTCCACCAAGATGTGGCAGCATTGTGGGTGACAGGGGGTGCGGCGGGGAAGGAGTGGAGACAGTCCCCCACAGTTCCCCATCCCAGTGCCCGGGCCGTGTGCAGGGATCCTGTTGCCTCCTCTCTCCTGTGGTGAAGGCACTGGCCTTGACCCCGAGTCTGCCCGAGCACCGGATCAAAAGGCAAAGCCTTACCAGAGCAGGAGATGGAATTAGGAATAGAGTGCCATGCTAGGCCACGCACGCTGCTGCAGGGTTGTGACTGTGTCTGCCTAGTTCGGCTTAGCAAAGTGAAATCCGGGCGCGAACATGGAGCCAGGGAAAGCAAGGCCCAAGAGGCAACAGCTCTCCCGCAGCTATTCTTCCCTGACTCGACTGAAGCTTTGCTGAGGAAGCAGCGGCGAAGTGCTGTTCGCTCCAAACCAAAGCCTCTGCGAAAGCACAGCATTCGCTGAGAAATGTTGTGCGGGCTGCTGCTGTTTCCCTGAGCCCAGTCTTGCGGTGGGAGAAACCCGCATACAGCGAAAGCCTCTTTGCCTGGGCCTCTCCCTTAGGAAAGCACAGCAGTCGTTGGGAAATCAGAGTTGGGTTTGGGGATGCTGCTGCTGCTTGCCTGAGCGAGTCTCGGCAACATGGTGGAAGATACCCGCATGGAGCGAAATCCTCTTTGCCCTAGCATCCCCTCTGCCTGAGAGAGAAGCATGGTTGCACACGTCTGTCACTGCGCTCCCCAGGAGCAATTTTGGGGAAGGCACAGCACGCCGCCCCAGGGAAGAGAAGGATCCCTTGGCCTTGGGTCTAGAAACGCTCGGGAGTCAGAATAGCCTGCCGAGGCACGAACAGCAGGCCATGAGAAGACAAGTGTCCTCTACTCCCTGTGCGGAGAGATTGAAGCCTGGCTGCTAAGGAGACATGAGGGGAAGACAAGGGCATGGGTGCGTGCTCCACTCTGAGGAAGGAGTCTGGGCAGAAGGCAGGCCTGTCCTGTGCCTCTTGTCCCAAGGGGAAAGCATCTCTTTGGCCACCTGTCCCAAGGGCAGACTTGGGCTTGCCACCAGGTGCCATACCCGGAACTCGCAGAAACAACCCCATGGAGAAACGTGCAGTCAGATGCCCTCTTCCACCAAGATATGGCAGCATTGTGGGTGGCCGGGGGTGTGCCGGGGAAAGAGTGGAGACAGTCCCCACCGTTCCCCATCCCAGTGCTCGGGCCCTCGCAGGGATCCTGTCGCCTCTTCTCTCCTGTGGTGAAGGCACTTGCCTTGACCCCGAGTCTGCCCGAGCGCCGGAGCAAAAGGCAAAGCCTTACCTACGCCAGGAGATGGTAATAGGCATAGAGTGTCATGCTAGGCCACGCACGCTGCTGCAGGGTTGTGACTGTGTCTGCTTAGATCGGCTTAGCAAGGTGAACCCCGGGCGCGAACTTGGAGCCCGGCAAAACAAGGCCCAAGAGGCACCAGCTCTCCCGCGGCTCTTCTTTCCAGCCGCGACAGAGCAAACGACCAAAGCCTTGCTGAGGAAGCAGCAGCGAAGTGCGTTTTGCGCCAAGCTGAAAACCTCTGCGAAAGCATAGCAGTCGCTGGGAAATCAGAGTCGGTTCTGTGGGATGCTGCCTGCTGCTTGCCGGAGCTAGTCTCCACTGCACGGTGGAATAAACCCGCATGGAGCGAAATCCTCTTTGCCTGGGCTTCCGCTCTGCCTGAGAGAGAAGCGCGGTGGTGCCTGTGGAAAGAGCCTTAAGGAAAGGGACACATCTGTCACTGCAGAGCGAAGGAAGCCGGGCTGCTAAGGAGACACGAGGGGAAGATTAGGGCAGGGGAAAGGCTCCACTCTGAGAAAGGAGTCTGGGCAGAAAGCATGCCTGTCCTGAGCCTTTGGGCCCAAGGAGACAGCAGCTCCTTGGCCACCTGACCGTGGTGGAGCCATGGGCTTGCCACCAGGCGCCTACCCTAAACTCGAGAAACAACTCCCAGAAAGACCTGGCCATCAGATGCCGTCTTCCTCCGGGATGTAGAAGCTTGGAGGAGGCCCGGGTTTTAAGGGAAGGAGTGGTGACAGTCCCCCAAAGCTCCCTATTCAGTACACGGGCGGTGTGCAGGGATCCTGTCACCTCTCCTTTCCTGTGGGGAAAGCACAGGCCTAGTCTGCGAGTCGGCCTGAGCGCCAGAGTAAAAGGCCAAGCGATGCCTACACCGGGAGATGGTAGTGTGCATGGAGTGCCATCCTAGGCTAAGCGCGCTACTGCACGGTTGTGACTGTGTCTGCGTAGTTCGGCCTGGCAGGGTGAACCCAGGACGCGAACATGGAGCCAGGGAAAGCAAGGCCCAAGAGGCACCAGCTCTCCCGCAGCTCTTCTTCCCTGACGCGACAGAAGCCTTGCTGAGGAAGCAGTGGCGAAGGGCTGTTTGCTCCAAACCAAAGCCTCTGACAAAGGACAGCATTCCCCGAGAAATGTTTTGGGGGCTGCTGCTGCGTGCCTGAGCCCCATCTCGCGGTGGGAGAAACCCGCATACAGCGAAAGCCCCTTTGCCTTGGCATCTCCCCTTGGAAAGCACAGCATTCGTTGGGAAATCAGAGTTGGGTTTGGGGATGCTGCTGCTGCTTGCCTAAGCGAGTCTCCGCATCATGTTGGCAGATACCCGCATGGAGCGAAATCCTCTTTGCCCTAGCATCCTTTCTGCCTGAGAGAGAAGCATGGTTGCTCAAGTCTGTCACCACGCTTCCCAGGAGCAAGTGTGGGGAAGGCACAGTACGCCGCCCCCGAGGAAGAGAAGGATCCCTTGGCCTTGGGGTCGGGAAACGCTCGGGAACAGGATAGCCTGCCGCGGCACTAAATGCAGGCCGGTGGCCAGACATGTGTCACCCGCTCCCTGTGCGGAGAGATGGAAGCCTGGCTGCTAAGGAGACATGAGGGGACGACTAGGGCAGGGGCGCGTGCTCCACTCTAAGGAGTCTGGGCAGAAGGCAGGCCTGTCCTGTGCTTCTGTTACCAAGGGGACAGCATCTCCTTGGCCACCTGTCCCAAGGGCAGACTTGGGCTTGCCACCAGGTGCCATACCTGGAACTTGCAGAAACAACCCCATGGAGAAACGGTCAGTCAGATGCCAACTTCCACCAAGATGTGGCAGCATTGTGGGTGACAGGGGGTGCGGCGGGGAAGGAGTGGAGACAGTCCCCCACAGTTCCCCATCCCAGTGCCCGGGCCGTGTGCAGGGATCCTGTTGCCTCCTCTCTCCTGTGGTGAAGGCACTGGCCTTGACCCCGAGTCTGCCCGAGCACCGGATCAAAAGGCAAAGCCTTACCAGAGCAGGAGATGGAATTAGGAATAGAGTGCCATGCTAGGCCACGCACGCTGCTGCAGGGTTGTGACTGTGTCTGCCTAGTTCGGCTTAGCAAAGTGAAATCCGGGCGCGAACATGGAGCCAGGGAAAGCAAGGCCCAAGAGGCAACAGCTCTCCCGCAGCTCTTCTTCCCTGACTCGACTGAAGCTTTGCTGAGGAAGCAGCGGCGAAGTGCTGTTCGCTCCAAACCAAAGCCTCTGCGAAAGCACAGCATTCGCTGAGAAATGTTGTGCGGGCTGCTGCTGTTTCCCTGAGCCCAGTCTTGCGGTGGGAGAAACCCGCATACAGCGAAAGCCTCTTTGCCTGGGCCTCTCCCTTAGGAAAGCACAGCAGTCGTTGGGAAATCAGAGTTGGGTTTGGGGATGCTGCTGCTGCTTGCCTGAGCGAGTCTCGGCAACATGGTGGAAGATACCCGCATGGAGCGAAATCCTCTTTGCCCTAGCATCCCCTCTGCCTGAGAGAGAAGCATGGTTGCACACGTCTGTCACTGCGCTCCCCAGGAGCAATTTTGGGGAAGGCACAGCACGCCGCCCCAGGGAAGAGAAGGATCCCTTGGCCTTGGGTCTAGAAACGCTCGGGAGTCAGAATAGCCTGCCGAGGCACGAACAGCAGGCCATGAGAAGACAAGTGTCCTCTACTCCCTGTGCGGAGAGATTGAAGCCTGGCTGCTAAGGAGACATGAGGGGAAGACAAGGGCATGGGTGCGTGCTCCACTCTGAGGAAGGAGTCTGGGCAGAAGGCAGGCCTGTCCTGTGCCTCTTGTCCCAAGGGGAAAGCATCTCTTTGGCCACCTGTCCCAAGGGCAGACTTGGGCTTGCCATCAGGTGCCATACCCGGAACTCGCAGAAACAACCCCATGGAGAAACGTGCAGTCAGATGCCATCTTCCACCAAGATATGGCAGCATTGTGGGTGGCCGGGGGTGTGCCGGGGAAAGAGTGGAGACAGTCCCCACCGTTCCCCATCCCAGTGCTCGGGCCCTCGCAGGGATCCTGTCGCCTCTTCTCTCCTGTGGTGAAGGCACTGGCCTTGACCCCGAGTCTGCCCGAGCGCCGGAGCAAAAGGCAAAGCCTTACCTACGCCAGGAGATGGTAATAGGCATAGAGTGTCATGCTAGGCCACGCACGCTGCTGCAGGGTTGTGACTGTGTCTGCTTAGATCGGCTTAGCAAGGTGAACCCCGGGCGCGAACTTGGAGCCCGGGAAAACAAGGCCCAAGAGGCACCAGCTCTCCCGCGGCTCTTCTTTCCAGCCGCGACAGAGCAAACGACCAAAGCCTTGCTGAGGAAGCAGCAGCGAAGTGCGTTTTGCGCCAAGCTGAAAACCTCTGCGAAAGCATAGCAGTCGCTGGGAAATCAGAGTCGGTTCTGTGGGATGCTGCCTGCTGCTTGCCGGAGCTAGTCTCCACTGCACGGTGGAATAAACCCGCATGGAGCGAAATCCTCTTTGCCTGGGCTTCCGCTCTGCCTGAGAGAGAAGCGCGGTGGTGCCTGTGGAAAGAGCCTTAAGGAAAGGGACACATCTGTCACTGCAGAGCGAAGGAAGCCGGGCTGCTAAGGAGACACGAGGGGAAGATTAGGGCAGGGGAAAGGCTCCACTCTGAGAAAGGAGTCTGGGCAGAAAGCATGCCTGTCCTGAGCCTTTGGGCCCAAGGAGACAGCAGCTCCTTGGCCACCTGACCGTGGTGGAGCCATGGGCTTGCCACCAGGCGCCTACCCTAAACTCGAGAAACAACTCCCAGAAAGACCTGGCCATCAGATGCCGTCTTCCTCCGGGATGTAGAAGCTTGGAGGAGGCCCGGGTTTTAAGGGAAGGAGTGGTGACAGTCCCCCAAAGCTCCCTATTCAGTACACGGGCGGTGTGCAGGGATCCTGTCACCTCTCCTTTCCTGTGGGGAAAGCACAGGCCTAGTCCGCGAGTCGGCCTGAGCGCCAGAGTAAAAGGCCAAGCGATGCCTACACCGGGAGATGGTAGTGTGCATGGAGTGCCATCCTAGGCTAAGCGCGCTACTGCACGGTTGTGACTGTGTCTGCGTAGTTCGGCCTGGCAGGGTGAACCCAGGACGCGAACATGGAGCCAGGGAAAGCAAGGCCCAAGAGGCACCAGCTCTCCCGCAGCTCTTCTTCCCTGACGCGACAGAAGCCTTGCTGAGGAAGCAGTGGCGAAGGGCTGTTTGCTCCAAACCAAAGCCTCTGACAAAGGACAGCATTCCCCGAGAAATGTTTTGGGGGCTGCTGCTGCGTGCCTGAGCCCCATCTCGCGGTGGGAGAAACCCGCATACAGCGAAAGCCCCTTTGCCTTGGCATCTCCCCTTGGAAAGCACAGCATTCGTTGGGAAATCAGAGTTGGGTTTGGGGATGCTGCTGCTGCTTGCCTAAGCGAGTCTCCGCATCATGTTGGCAGATACCCGCATGGAGCGAAATCCTCTTTGCCCTAGCATCCTTTCTGCCTGAGAGAGAAGCATGGTTGCTCAAGTCTGTCACCACGCTTCCCAGGAGCAAGTGTGGGGAAGGCACAGTACGCCGCCCCCGAGGAAGAGAAGGATCCCTTGGCCTTGGGGTCGGGAAACGCTCGGGAACAGGATAGCCTGCCGCGGCACTAAATGCAGGCCGGTGGCCAGACATGTGTCACCCGCTCCCTGTGCGGAGAGATGGAAGCCTGGCTGCTAAGGAGACATGAGGGGACGACTAGGGCAGGGGCGCGTGCTCCACTCTAAGGAGTCTGGGCAGAAGGCAGGCCTGTCCTGTCCCTCTGTTACCAAGGGGACAGCATCTCCTTGGCCACCTGTCCCAAGGGCAGACTTGGGCTTGCCACCAGGTGCCATACCTGGAACTTGCAGAAACAACCCCATGGAGAAACGGTCAGTCAGATGCCAACTTCCACCAAGATGTGGCAGCATTGTGGGTGACAGGGGGTGCGGCGGGGAAGGAGTGGAGACAGTCCCCCACAGTTCCCCATCCCAGTGCCCGGGCCGTGTGCAGGGATCCTGTTGCCTCCTCTCTCCTGTGGTGAAGGCACTGGCCTTGACCCCGAGTCTGCCCGAGCACCGGATCAAAAGGCAAAGCCTTACCAGAGCAGGAGATGGAATTAGGAATAGAGTGCCATGCTAGGCCACGCACGCTGCTGCAGGGTTGTGACTGTGTCTGCCTAGTTCGGCTTAGCAAAGTGAAATCCGGGCGCGAACATGGAGCCAGGGAAAGCAAGGCCCAAGAGGCAACAGCTCTCCCGCAGCTCTTCTTCCCTGACTCGACTGAAGCTTTGCTGAGGAAGCAGCGGCGAAGTGCTGTTCGCTCCAAACCAAAGCCTCTGCGAAAGCACAGCATTCGCTGAGAAATGTTGTGCGGGCTGCTGCTGTTTCCCTGAGCCCAGTCTTGCGGTGGGAGAAACCCGCATACAGCGAAAGCCTCTTTGCCTGGGCCTCTCCCTTAGGAAAGCACAGCAGTCGTTGGGAAATCAGAGTTGGGTTTGGGGATGCTGCTGCTGCTTGCCTGAGCGAGTCTCGGCAACATGGTGGAAGATACCCGCATGGAGCGAAATCCTCTTTGCCCTAGCATCCCCTCTGCCTGAGAGAGAAGCATGGTTGCACACGTCTGTCACTGCGCTCCCCAGGAGCAATTTTGGGGAAGGCACAGCACGCCGCCCCAGGGAAGAGAAGGATCCCTTGGCCTTGGGTCTAGAAACGCTCGGGAGTCAGAATAGCCTGCCGAGGCACGAACAGCAGGCCATGAGAAGACAAGTGTCCTCTACTCCCTGTGCGGAGAGATTGAAGCCTGGCTGCTAAGGAGACATGAGGGGAAGACAAGGGCATGGGTGCGTGCTCCACTCTGAGGAAGGAGTCTGGGCAGAAGGCAGGCCTGTCCTGTGCCTCTTGTCCCAAGGGGAAAGCATCTCTTTGGCCACCTGTCCCAAGGGCAGACTTGGGCTTGCCACCAGGTGCCATACCCGGAACTCGCAGAAACAACCCCATGGAGAAACGTGCAGTCAGATGCCCTCTTCCACCAAGATATGGCAGCATTGTGGGTGGCCGGGGGTGTGCCGGGGAAAGAGTGGAGACAGTCCCCACCGTTCCCCATCCCAGTGCTCGGGCCCTCGCAGGGATCCTGTCGCCTCTTCTCTCCTGTGGTGAAGGCACTGGCCTTGACCCCGAGTCTGCCCGAGCGCCGGAGCAAAAGGCAAAGCCTTACCTACGCCAGGAGATGGTAATAGGCATAGAGTGTCATGCTAGGCCACGCACGCTGCTGCAGGGTTGTGACTGTGTCTGCTTAGATCGGCTTAGCAAGGTGAACCCCGGGCGCGAACTTGGAGCCCGGGAAAACAAGGCCCAAGAGGCACCAGCTCTCCCGCGGCTCTTCTTTCCAGCCGCGACAGAGCAAACGACCAAAGCCTTGCTGAGGAAGCAGCAGCGAAGTGCGTTTTGCGCCAAGCTGAAAACCTCTGCGAAAGCATAGCAGTCGCTGGGAAATCAGAGTCGGTTCTGTGGGATGCTGCCTGCTGCTTGCCGGAGCTAGTCTCCACTGCACGGTGGAATAAACCCGCATGGAGCGAAATCCTCTTTGCCTGGGCTTCCGCTCTGCCTGAGAGAGAAGCGCGGTGGTGCCTGTGGAAAGAGCCTTAAGGAAAGGGACACATCTGTCACTGCAGAGCGAAGGAAGCCGGGCTGCTAAGGAGACACGAGGGGAAGATTAGGGCAGGGGAAAGGCTCCACTCTGAGAAAGGAGTCTGGGCAGAAAGCATGCCTGTCCTGAGCCTTTGGGCCCAAGGAGACAGCAGCTCCTTGGCCACCTGACCGTGGTGGAGCCATGGGCTTGCCACCAGGCGCCTACCCTAAACTCGAGAAACAACTCCCAGAAAGACCTGGCCATCAGATGCCGTCTTCCTCCGGGATGTAGAAGCTTGGAGGAGGCCCGGGTTTTAAGGGAAGGAGTGGTGACAGTCCCCCAAAGCTCCCTATTCAGTACACGGGCGGTGTGCAGGGATCCTGTCACCTCTCCTTTCCTGTGGGGAAAGCACAGGCCTAGTCTGCGAGTCGGCCTGAGCGCCAGAGTAAAAGGCCAAGCGATGCCTACACCGGGAGATGGTAGTGTGCATGGAGTGCCATCCTAGGCTAAGCGCGCTACTGCACGGTTGTGACTGTGTCTGCGTAGTTCGGCCTGGCAGGGTGAACCCAGGACGCGAACATGGAGCCAGGGAAAGCAAGGCCCAAGAGGCACCAGCTCTCCCGCAGCTCTTCTTCCCTGACGCGACAGAAGCCTTGCTGAGGAAGCAGTGGCGAAGGGCTGTTTGCTCCAAACCAAAGCCTCTGACAAAGGACAGCATTCCCCGAGAAATGTTTTGGGGGCTGCTGCTGCGTGCCTGAGCCCCATCTCGCGGTGGGAGAAACCCGCATACAGCGAAAGCCCCTTTGCCTTGGCATCTCCCCTTGGAAAGCACAGCATTCGTTGGGAAATCAGAGTTGGGTTTGGGGATGCTGCTGCTGCTTGCCTAAGCGAGTCTCCGCATCATGTTGGCAGATACCCGCATGGAGCGAAATCCTCTTTGCCCTAGCATCCTTTCTGCCTGAGAGAGAAGCATGGTTGCTCAAGTCTGTCACCACGCTTCCCAGGAGCAAGTGTGGGGAAGGCACAGTACGCCGCCCCCGAGGAAGAGAAGGATCCCTTGGCCTTGGGGTCGGGAAACGCTCGGGAACAGGATAGCCTGCCGCGGCACTAAATGCAGGCCGGTGGCCAGACATGTGTCACCCGCTCCCTGTGCGGAGAGATGGAAGCCTGGCTGCTAAGGAGACATGAGGGGACGACTAGGGCAGGGGCGCGTGCTCCACTCTAAGGAGTCTGGGCAGAAGGCAGGCCTGTCCTGTCCCTCTGTTACCAAGGGGACAGCATCTCCTTGGCCACCTGTCCCAAGGGCAGACTTGGGCTTGCCACCAGGTGCCATACCTGGAACTTGCAGAAACAACCCCATGGAGAAACGGTCAGTCAGATGCCAACTTCCACCAAGATGTGGCAGCATTGTGGGTGACAGGGGGTGCGGCGGGGAAGGAGTGGAGACAGTCCCCCACAGTTCCCCATCCCAGTGCCCGGGCCGTGTGCAGGGATCCTGTTGCCTCCTCTCTCCTGTGGTGAAGGCACTGGCCTTGACCCCGAGTCTGCCCGAGCACCGGATCAAAAGGCAAAGCCTTACCAGAGCAGGAGATGGAATTAGGAATAGAGTGCCATGCTAGGCCACGCACGCTGCTGCAGGGTTGTGACTGTGTCTGCCTAGTTCGGCTTAGCAAAGTGAAATCCGGGCGCGAACATGGAGCCAGGGAAAGCAAGGCCCAAGAGGCAACAGCTCTCCCGCAGCTCTTCTTCCCTGACTCGACTGAAGCTTTGCTGAGGAAGCAGCGGCGAAGTGCTGTTCGCTCCAAACCAAAGCCTCTGCGAAAGCACAGCATTCGCTGAGAAATGTTGTGCGGGCTGCTGCTGTTTCCCTGAGCCCAGTCTTGCGGTGGGAGAAACCCGCATACAGCGAAAGCCTCTTTGCCTGGGCCTCTCCCTTAGGAAAGCACAGCAGTCGTTGGGAAATCAGAGTTGGGTTTGGGGATGCTGCTGCTGCTTGCCTGAGCGAGTCTCGGCAACATGGTGGAAGATACCCGCATGGAGCGAAATCCTCTTTGCCCTAGCATCCCCTCTGCCTGAGAGAGAAGCATGGTTGCACACGTCTGTCACTGCGCTCCCCAGGAGCAATTTTGGGGAAGGCACAGCACGCCGCCCCAGGGAAGAGAAGGATCCCTTGGCCTTGGGTCTAGAAACGCTCGGGAGTCAGAATAGCCTGCCGAGGCACGAACAGCAGGCCATGAGAAGACAAGTGTCCTCTACTCCCTGTGCGGAGAGATTGAAGCCTGGCTGCTAAGGAGACATGAGGGGAAGACAAGGGCATGGGTGCGTGCTCCACTCTGAGGAAGGAGTCTGGGCAGAAGGCAGGCCTGTCCTGTGCCTCTTGTCCCAAGGGGAAAGCATCTCTTTGGCCACCTGTCCCAAGGGCAGACTTGGGCTTGCCACCAGGTGCCATACCCGGAACTCGCAGAAACAACCCCATGGAGAAACGTGCAGTCAGATGCCCTCTTCCACCAAGATATGGCAGCATTGTGGGTGGCCGGGGGTGTGCCGGGGAAAGAGTGGAGACAGTCCCCACCGTTCCCCATCCCAGTGCTCGGGCCCTCGCAGGGATCCTGTCGCCTCTTCTCTCCTGTGGTGAAGGCACTGGCCTTGACCCCGAGTCTGCCCGAGCGCCGGAGCAAAAGGCAAAGCCTTACCTACGCCAGGAGATGGTAATAGGCATAGAGTGTCATGCTAGGCCACGCACGCTGCTGCAGGGTTGTGACTGTGTCTGCTTAGATCGGCTTAGCAAGGTGAACCCCGGGCGCGAACTTGGAGCCCGGGAAAACAAGGCCCAAGAGGCACCAGCTCTCCCGCGGCTCTTCTTTCCAGCCGCGACAGAGCAAACGACCAAAGCCTTGCTGAGGAAGCAGCAGCGAAGTGCGTTTTGCGCCAAGCTGAAAACCTCTGCGAAAGCATAGCAGTCGCTGGGAAATCAGAGTCGGTTCTGTGGGATGCTGCCTGCTGCTTGCCGGAGCTAGTCTCCACTGCACGGTGGAATAAACCCGCATGGAGCGAAATCCTCTTTGCCTGGGCTTCCGCTCTGCCTGAGAGAGAAGCGCGGTGGTGCCTGTGGAAAGAGCCTTAAGGAAAGGGACACATCTGTCACTGCAGAGCGAAGGAAGCCGGGCTGCTAAGGAGACACGAGGGGAAGATTAGGGCAGGGGAAAGGCTCCACTCTGAGAAAGGAGTCTGGGCAGAAAGCATGCCTGTCCTGAGCCTTTGGGCCCAAGGAGACAGCAGCTCCTTGGCCACCTGACCGTGGTGGAGCCATGGGCTTGCCACCAGGCGCCTACCCTAAACTCGAGAAACAACTCCCAGAAAGACCTGGCCATCAGATGCCGTCTTCCTCCGGGATGTAGAAGCTTGGAGGAGGCCCGGGTTTTAAGGGAAGGAGTGGTGACAGTCCCCCAAAGCTCCCTATTCAGTACACGGGCGGTGTGCAGGGATCCTGTCACCTCTCCTTTCCTGTGGGGAAAGCACAGGCCTAGTCTGCGAGTCGGCCTGAGCGCCAGAGTAAAAGGCCAAGCGATGCCTACACCGGGAGATGGTAGTGTGCATGGAGTGCCATCCTAGGCTAAGCGCGCTACTGCACGGTTGTGACTGTGTCTGCGTAGTTCGGCCTGGCAGGGTGAACCCAGGACGCGAACATGGAGCCAGGGAAAGCAAGGCCCAAGAGGCACCAGCTCTCCCGCAGCTCTTCTTCCCTGACGCGACAGAAGCCTTGCTGAGGAAGCAGTGGCGAAGGGCTGTTTGCTCCAAACCAAAGCCTCTGACAAAGGACAGCATTCCCCGAGAAATGTTTTGGGGGCTGCTGCTGCGTGCCTGAGCCCCATCTCGCGGTGGGAGAAACCCGCATACAGCGAAAGCCCCTTTGCCTTGGCATCTCCCCTTGGAAAGCACAGCATTCGTTGGGAAATCAGAGTTGGGTTTGGGGATGCTGCTGCTGCTTGCCTAAGCGAGTCTCCGCATCATGTTGGCAGATACCCGCATGGAGCGAAATCCTCTTTGCCCTAGCATCCTTTCTGCCTGAGAGAGAAGCATGGTTGCTCAAGTCTGTCACCACGCTTCCCAGGAGCAAGTGTGGGGAAGGCACAGTACGCCGCCCCCGAGGAAGAGAAGGATCCCTTGGCCTTGGGGTCGGGAAACGCTCGGGAACAGGATAGCCTGCCGCGGCACTAAATGCAGGCCGGTGGCCAGACATGTGTCACCCGCTCCCTGTGCGGAGAGATGGAAGCCTGGCTGCTAAGGAGACATGAGGGGACGACTAGGGCAGGGGCGCGTGCTCCACTCTAAGGAGTCTGGGCAGAAGGCAGGCCTGTCCTGTGCTTCTGTTACCAAGGGGACAGCATCTCCTTGGCCACCTGTCCCAAGGGCAGACTTGGGCTTGCCACCAGGTGCCATACCTGGAACTTGCAGAAACAACCCCATGGAGAAACGGTCAGTCAGATGCCAACTTCCACCAAGATGTGGCAGCATTGTGGG
>NW_028133704.1:0-33235 GCF_964662115.1 Mustela nivalis | reverse complement strand
CAAATAAATGGATGGAATCTTAAAAAAATGAAAAAAAAAAAGGGAAAAAGGCTGACTTTGTGACCCAGGGCAATAAAGACTTTATTGTGATTCTTTTTTTACCTAACAAGATTTTTTTTTTTAATAAACCCAATCTACATTTTTAGTCTTTCTCCTCATCTCGAAGATGAGATGTGGCTATACAGTCATCCCTGTACATGCGTGTTTATGCGGATCTTTACGATGCCGCATATCCTGGCACCAGGGTGTGGGAAAAGACTGGGAGTGAAGGTCCCTGGATCCCTTACAGCAAGTCCCTAGGCTACACCAGGCCTGGTCTTCTCGCTTCTGTAACAAGGGAGTTTGACAGTTGAGGTTGCAAATTCAAATGCCTTCAGGAGCCTGGATAGGAATCTAAAGAGGTTAAGAGCAACCCCTACTCAGCCCCTCTCCCCTTGTTTTTTTCTTTGTTTGTCTTTAAAGATTTTATTTATTTATCAGAGAGAGCACAAGCAGAGGGAGCAGCAGGCAGAGGGAGAAGCAGGCTCCCCTCCGAGCAAAGAGCCTGAGGCAGAACTCCATCCCCGGACCCTGAGATCATGACTTAAGCCAAAGGCAGACACTTAGCCGACTGAGCCACCCAGGCATCCCGCCCTCTCTCCTTGTTAACCTATGGGAATGTGGATCCAGTGTTGTCAGATTTCAAGAGAAGGGGAAAAAAAAGTCTGGATTTTTTTTTTTTTAAGATTTTATTTATTGGGACACCTGGGTGGCTCACTGGGTTAAAGTCTCTGACTTCGGCTCAGGTCATGGTCCCAGGGTCCTGGGATCATCAAGCCCCACATCGAGCCTGCTTCCTTTCCTCTCTCTCTCTCTCTGCCTGCCTCTCTGCCTGCTGTGATCTCTGTCTGTCAAATAAATAAATAAAATCTTTTTTTTTTTTAAGGCTTTATTTATTTATTTATTTGATAGAGAAACAGCGAGAGAGGGAAAACAAGCAGGGGGAGTGGGAGAGGGAGAAACAGGCTTAATCTGAGGACCCTGGGATCATGACTGGGGCCAAAGGCAGATGCTTAGTGACAGAGCCACCCAGGCACCCCCCCAAATCTGGATTTTTGTTTGCAATTTCCCAATGTTTGAATATTGAGAACTAATATAACTTGGTGGTTTTTGTGCGTGTTTTTTTAAGATTTTATTCATTTATTTGACAAAGAGAGAGAGCGCATAAGCAGGGGGAATGGGAGAGGGAGAAGGAGGCTCCCTGCTAAGCAGGGATTCCGATGAGGGGCTCCATCCAGGACACTGGGATCACCCGGAGCAAAAGGCAGACACAACCGACTGAGTCACTCAGGCGCCCTTTTGTATTTTTGGATATTGGTGGTTGGTTTTTTTTTTTTTCCTTTCAGAATTTGAAAGCAACTCACAACACTGCTGAAGCCATCCACCACCTGGGGCTAGCCAGGTAATGACCTCTAGATTAAGTGATATCCCAGGACTCTTAGAACTCCATGCTACCCCTTTGATGAATCTGTTTTTTGTGGGGTTTTTTTTGTTTTTTTGTGTAGTCAAATCTATGTCTCTAGTTTAGTCTTTCAGTAAATATTTGAGTACCCATTATAAGCCAGAAAGCATAGTCGATTGAAAAAAAAAGAAAGAAAAGAAAAAAAGAATGACATAGGGTTTCTACTTTTAGGTGAGCAAATGGGAGAGCTAAATGAAATGCACCAATATAGAATAAGGCTTCCAGAATAATTAGGCTTGTTGAAAATGTTGAAGGAGGGGCGCCTGGGTGGCTTAGTCATTAAGCCTCTGCCTTCAGCTCAGGTCATGATCCTTGGGTCCTGGGATCGAGTCCCCCATTGGGCTCCCTGCTCGGCAGGAAGCCTGCTTCTCCCTCTCCCACTCCTCCTGCTTGTGTTTCCTCTTGCTGTGTCTCTCTCTGTCAAAATAAATAAAATCTTAAAAGAAAAGAAAAAGTCTAAGGAAAGGCAGACTTGGTTCTTTAGCCAGACACATGGTCTTTCTGAGGCTTGGTATTTTCTTCTGTAAAATGGGGAGAATGAGACCTCTCCATCAAGACTGTGTGAAGATGGGGAGCCTGGTGGCTCAGGAGTTAAGTGTCTGCCTTTGGGTCAAGTCATGATCTCCAGGTCCTGGGATCGAGACCCACATCCGGCTCCCAGCTCAAGAGGGAGTCTGCTTCTCACTCTCATTCTGCCTCTCCCCCTTGCTTGTGCTTGCTCTCTCTATCTCTCTCTCTCTCTCAAGTGAATAAATAAAATCTTAGAAAAAAAAAAAAAAGACTGTGTGAAGGTTGGAATTCTGTCTGTAATGTGCCTGGCATGTGGTAGATGCTTAGTAAATGATACTAACTAGCACTAATACTGTTACTACTTTATTAACTCCTTGGAGTTAGGGGTTGGGTCTGGTTAAAATCATGCAGTGACATTTCTTAATTATAAGCAGCAGGTTGCTTTCCCAAAGGGTATCCTTGGAGACAGTATCAACTAGTTACTTCCCCAAGGCAAATCTGGAAAAGTCTATCTAAACTGTAGGGTGGCCTAAATATTGCACAATTGTAATTTTTCTAAAAAACCAGAAAGCAGCACTGGTGTGAAGCAAATGTATCAGAGAAGCTCTTTGGGGTCACTTCACTTTCACCAATGATGATACAAGGCTTTTTCTTGTTGTGAGTGGTGCTCGAGATTCTAAGGCAGGTTTAACTAGAAAACCAAGAGGAAGAATTGCATACTTGGTGATTTTGCAGGGGGCTTCTAGGGATGTGTAAGGGCCTTCAAGATGAATGATTCATGGGTTTTTTTTAAATTTTTCTAATTGCACTTGAAATGTATAATTTTCCTTTTTCTGGAAACACTTGTTTCTAACACTGATTTCACACTTAGCCTTCAAGCACCATCTTTAAGCTGATGACGCTTGAATTTGCAGCTTCAGGCCACATTCTTATATACCCAGCTCCCTGCTTGCGTCTCTCATCTCATACACATCTTCGACTTAACATGGTCAAAACAGAACTTTTCACCCAAATTTGCTTCCTCCCAAGCCTTTCCTCTACCAGTAAATGGTATTATCGTACACTGGGTGCTCAGGTCAAACATTGGGAAATATCTTAATTTTTTTTTTTTTACATCACACCCTACGTCCTATCCCTCACGTAAGCCTGTGTGTTTTGCCTCCAGTGTCCCTTAGCATTATATGCAAAGTGTGATCACTTCCCACCACATGTACTCAGAAGGTCACTTCAAGCTACTATTATCTTTAGTCCAACAGCCAATGTCTCTACCTCTCCCACTTCTACCCATAAATGGCAGCCTGAGCCATCTGACTGCATACATGACCTTTCTCCCTTCCTCACAATCCTCTGAAGACTTTCCATTGCAGGTAGAATAAAACCCAGACCTGTTACAATGCCCCACAAAGCTCTGGGTAATTTTGCCTTTGCATCTCCCTGACCCCCTCCCCGAGCCCCCAGAGTGGCCCTACTATTGTATGTCAAATGGGCCAGGCTCATAGCAACTCAGGGCCCTTGCCAGAATGTTCTTCTCAAGGCCTTTCTCTTCTCATCATTGTCTCTTGCTCAGAAGAGCCTTCCTTGACCCTCTGTGGCAGAGACTTCTAGTTGTCTAACCTTGTCCATGGAAATAGAACCTCTTACTTTTAGCTGGACCCATAATGGCCCCACTTCCCTTAATGAGTTATGACCATATGACTAAGTACTAGCCAGAGCAACTTAAGCAGAAATACAGCATGGCGGTTTCCAAGAACCAGCCTTCAAAAATCATTGTCACATATTCTTCCTTCTCTGCCTTTCTTTCCCTTTTGTTCATCCTGCTGTCTGGAATTCGACAGGACAGCTGAAGCTGGTGCAGCTTTTATGGGCTAACCTTGGAAATGGAGGCTGTGTTCAGCACAGGTAGAAAGAGCCCAGGTCACGGAGAACTTGGTGGAACGGGAGTGTGATAACAGAGCTGGAGGACTTGCTTCTGCACTTCTACTTAAGAAAGAAAACTTTTATCTCGTTTAACCACCTGTTATTGGGGATCTGTTACCAAATTAATTCTAATTTGATAGATTAGTATCTCTGGCTAAGGCGACCTTCTTTCATATTTATCTGTACTCTTTTCTCTAAAACACTCAGGAGCTGAAATTACCCTCTATATTTATTTATGCATCTATTTGTTTTTATTATCTGTCTTCTCCCTTCTGGATTTCAAACTCCTTGAGGCTCACTACATCCCCCCTACCTCGGAAGCGAGCCATAACAGGGGTTTAGTAAATATTTGCAGAATGAATCAGTGAATAAAAACCTGCCATGTGCCCAGGCAGAGAGAGACAAACACATGTTTCCTGAGTCCCTCATCTGCGAAGCTCGCCACAGGACAGGAACTGATTCTCTAGCTTGAAGTGGCAGTCATTCTCCTTAGATTCGTCTCAAACAGTGGTTGTCATGCAGAGGCGATTTTGTCCCCCAAGAGACATTTGTCAAAATCTGGAACTATTTGGATTACAATTTGGGGACTGCTACTGACATCCAGTGAGTCAAATCAAAGGACGCTGTTACATACCCTGGGAGGCGCAGAACAGCCCACACAACAGATCATTATCCGGCCTCAACTGCCAGTAGTGCTGAGGTCAATAAACCATGACCTAACAAAGGTCAATGCCACTTAGATTTTTCAGGGAGAAAGTTGTTTGGGCTGCAGGAGAGTAGAAGCCATGCAGTGTGGAAAACACATGCCATGAGGCCTCTTTGGTGTCATTAGTGAGAGTGTGGGATTAAGCCCCAAGTAGAGGTTGGCTGAGTTGTCAAATTCTGCAAAGCTCTCCATCGAGATGCCATCCCCAACTGTCAGCGTTCTTTACTTGTCACAGGGCCCACATTGTGAAGACAATATAAACTCCAAACAGGTAAAATTTTGTCCAGAACTCTAGAAACCATCCCAGAGAAGCTCTTTGAACAGCGTCATCATTAACAGAAAGAAGTCCAACATGAATTTTCCCTTTGCCTGGTTTTCTCAGGAAGGCTGAGAGAGCTCTGAGGGTCCACCACTCTTTGCTGTCATACGTTCTCTTCTCGAATTCTAACAGGTGATAGAAGTGTATCTACATTCATGACCTTCCTGCCAAATGTCATTTGTTTCAGGGAAACAAATGGTAGATGAGAATAGACGAAAGGCCGAGGGATTATGGGAGTTCAGGACCACTTCACATTGTAAGTTTTTTTTTTTTTTTTAGGCTTTCCAATTTGTTAGCAGCTGATGCCCCCAGTGACCTTGGGCAGAGCACTTGATCACCCTCATTCCTCATCTCCAGTTTCCTCATCAGTCGACTCAGGGGTTGGATCAGACGATGATTTAGCTGTCTTCCATTCTAAGTAACTATTATGATATCTATTGTTTGTTACCATCAGATAATTGAAGGCAGCAAATGCTTCGGTTTGAAGAAATAAATTTTATTTTTTTTTAAGATTTTATTTATTTATTTGACAGAGAGAGAGATCACAAGTAGGCAGAGAGGCAGGCAGAGAGAGGGGGGAAGCAGGCTCCCTGCTGAGCAGAGAGCCCAATGCGGGGCTCAATCCCAGGACCCTGGGATCATGACTGAGCTGAAGGCAGAGGCTTTAACCCACTGAGCCACCCAGGTGCCCTGAAGAAATAAATTTTAAAATAAAGGAAAGACTATGGTGATTACTAGCATCACCCTCACCACCACCCCCATTTTCAAAATTAAACATCAGCATTAATCTCTCCAACAGTATTTCCTAAAATAAGCTTATCAGAATATAGGTCCTTGGGGCGCCTGGGTGGCTCAGTGGTTGAGCCGCTGCCTTCGGCTCGGGTCATGATCTCAGGGTCCTGGGATCGAGTCCCGCATCGGGCTCTCTGCTCTGCGGGGAGCCTGCTTCCTCCTCTCTCTCTCTCTCTGCCTGCCTCTCTGCCTACTTGTGATTTCTCTCTGTCAAATAAATAAATAAAATCTTTAAAAAAAAAAAAAAAAAAAAAAAAAGAATATAGGTCCTTAAGATATGAAAATGGGACTCTATGTCCAAAAGACAGGGAAGCATACTAGATCTCCTTCTTGAAGGGTAACATTGAGTCATTTTAATTTTTATAAACCAAGTGTTTTCACTTACTTGACTAGAGAATTTACTTTTCATTGAATATTTATTAGCATCCTACAGAACTCGTTGGAGTTCCTTGAAAGACTTTTGGAGGCCCTACCTTGGTATATAATGATGTTAATCTTTGCTCTCTACCTACTTAGGGAGGGAATGATGGTTAACTATGAAAGAGAATCCCAAGAAAGACATACAACATGCTTCCCAATATCCCTGGCCTTAAACTAAAACAGGAGAATTCCCATATACCTGATTATCAGGCAACAATAACATACTTAGATACATTATTAATAAAATCCATTTATTCACCTAATTTTGTTGTTATATAGGCTGTGATGCAAAGAGAGAGAAATTTAAACTTGTGCCTCTTTGCTGAATCTACTCAGTCAATCCTATTCACTAAGTGACTCTATTACAAGGGTAACAAATAGTTTTCTCTCTCAGACAACTTTGATTGATGGATAGTAGCTGCCTAGAGCTCTGAATTGAAAATGGTAATAACACCTTCATTGGGTTTGGAGGGAACCTAGGCTGTGATTGCTTCTCAATGTCTGTCATGGGTGTAGTGCTATGATTTTTTTTTTTTTTTAAGATTTTTAAACTTACTTATTTGAGAGAGAGACAGACAGCATGAGTGGGGAGTGGGTGGGGGGAAGAGCAGAGGGAGAAACAGATTCCCACTGAACAGGGCGCCTGAAGTGGAGCCTGATCCCCAGGCCCTGGGACCATGCCCCAAGCCAAAGGCTTAACCAACTGAGCCACCCAGGTGCCCCCATAGAGTTATGATGATGGATGTCTGTTGTGGGTTTAGACTAATAGGAGACATATTGTTTGTTGTGTTTCCTCATCCAAAATCAGAAACTTTTTTTTTTTAAAGATTTTATTTATTTATTTGACAGAGAGAGATGACAGGCAGGCAGAGAGAGAGGGGGAAGCAGGCCCCCCGCTGAGCAGAGAGCCCAATGCAGGGTTCGATCGCAGGACAGTGAGATCATGACCTGAGCCAAAGGCAGCGGCCTAACCCACTGAGCCACCCAGGCGCCCCTAAGAAACATTTTTTAAAAGATTTTTAATTTGTTTTATTATTATTATTTTTAAAAGATTTTATTTATTTATTTGAGAGAGAGAGAGGTGGATGTGTGAAGGCGGTGAGGGAGTAGAGGGAGAGGTAAACAGACTCCACACTGAGTGTGGAGCCTGACATGGGGCTCGATCTCACGATACTGAGATTACCACCCAACTGAAATTAAGAGTCTGATGCTTAGGCAATGGAGCCACCCAGGAGCCCTATTTATTTATTTATTTATTTATAATCTTATTTATTTATTTGACAGAGATCACAAGTAGGCAGAGAGGCGGGCAGAGAGAGAGAGAGGAAGGGAAGCAGGCTCCCTGCTGAGCAGAAAGTCTGATGTGGGGCTTGATCCCAGGACCCTGAGATCATGACCTGAGCCAAAGGCAGAGGCTTTAATCCACTGAGCCACCCAGGCGCCCCATATTTACTTGTTTTTTTAAGAAAAGTTTTTTGATGGGTGCCTGGGTGGCTCAGTGGGTTAAGCCTCTGCCTTCAGCTCAGGTCATGATCTCAGGGTCCTGGCATCAGGTCCTGCATTGGTTTTTCTGCTCAGTGGGGAGCCCGCTTCCCTCTCTTTCTGCCTGCCTCTATGTCTACTTGTGATCTCTCTCCCTCTCTCTGTCAAATAAATAAGTAAAATATTAAAAACAAAAAAAGATTTCTGAGTAATCTCTACACCCAGCATGGGTCTTGAACTCACAACCCTAAGATTAAGAGTCACGTGCTCTACCAACTGACCCAGCCAGGTGTCCCCCAAATTGGAAACTTCTTAAAAACTACTCACATTAGTACAATTGGGAAATTAAGACTTAACTGCATTTATATGCCAAAATGAGTGGTTAAGAGAATTCTCTAGGGTCAGAAAAGGAAGATTTCTTTCAGGTCTTAGGGTGAAGATAAATTGTATATAAGGTTTGATTTCCTTGGAGGATTGGGAGGGGAGGGTGCTGCCTCGGTGACTCAGTCGTTTAAGTGTCAGACCCTTGATTTCAGCTCAGGTCATAATCTGAGGGTCATGAGATCGAGTTGGGCTCCACACTGGGCATGGAGACTGCTTTAAGATTCTCTCTCTCCCTCTGCCCCTGTCCCTACTCTCTCTCTTCCTCCAAAAAAAAAAAAAAAAAAGAATTGATTCAAGCCTTTAAGGGTAGAAAGCTTAGGTCTTGTAAGGAGACCTGGGGAGGTAATCCTTAGCAGACTGTGATGAACTAACCAATGGCCATGGGGTAGTTTGTATCTCTAGAGCTCCCAGATACACTGTCAGCATCCCTCAGACACTGCTCAATCAAGGACACATACTTAACCTTTACCTAGCACAGCACAGTCCAACAGAGACATAACTTGAGCTGCATATATATTTTTAAGCTTTCTACTACCGCCCTTTAAAAAAGGAACGAGAGGGGTGCCTGGGTGGCTCAGTGGGTTAAGCCTCTGCCTTCAGCCCAGGTCATGATCTCAGGGTCCTGAGATTGAGCCCCTCATCGGGCTCTCTGCTCAGTGGGGAGCCTGCTTCCCCCTCTCTCTCTGCCTGCCTCTCTGCCTTGTGATTTTTCTCTCTGTCCAGTAAATAAATAAAATCTTTAAAAAAAATTTGTCTAGCAGTGGGACTTATAAAAAAAAGGAATGAGAAACAAGTGAAATTAATTTTAATAGTATATTTGACCTAACCCTATATAGGTAAAATATTATCACTTCATATAATCAATAAAAAATTATTCATGAGGCATTTTATACTCTATTTTTAGGCAATAAATCTCTGAAAGCTGGTGCCTATTTTCCTTACAGCATGTCTCAGTGAAAACCAGCCATATTTCAAGTGCTTAGTAGCCACAAGTGGCCAGTGGGTACCATATTAGATAATATCAATCCAAACAACCACTCTTTTTTTTTTTTTTAAGTACGTTTTCGGCTCAATGTTGGTCTTGAACTCATGAGCCAGAGATGAAGCCTCGTGTGCTCTACGGACTGAGCCAGCCAGGTGCCTCTAAGGTACCACTCTTATTCACATGTTTTTTCTTCCAAAAAGTTTGAATAGTTAATTAGGTTTCATCAGTTTTCCCAAACTCTATTCTGATGGACACAACTGATGCTAGCAATATTTTTACCTAAAAACTACTTCTAAAAATCACATATGAGAAAAATCTATTGGGGCACCTGGCTGGCTCAGTCAGAAGGGCATGCAACTCTTGATCTTGGGGTCATGAGTTCGAGTCTCACGTTAAGTGTAGAGCTTACTTAACTGTATATATATATATATATTATATGTATATAATATATATATACACATAAACTCATTATTTTTAAAATTAAATTACTAATTAATTTTTTAAAATAAAGAGGATATGGAGAAAACGGAACCCTTATGCACTACTGGTGGGAATGCAAACTATTGCAACCACTGTGGAAAACAATATGGAGTTTCCTCAAGAATTTAAAAATAGAGGGGCGCCTGGGTGGCTCAGTGGTTAAGCTGCTGCCTTCAGCTCAGGTCATGATCTTGGGGTCCTGGGATCGAGCCCCGCATCGGGCTCTCTGCTCAGCAGGGAGCCTGTTTCCTCCTCTCTCTCTGCCTGCCTCTCTGCCTGCTTGTGATCTCTCTCTGTCAAATAAATAAATAAAATCTTTAAAAAAAAAAAGAATTTAAAAATAGAATTGCTATATGATCCTGTAGTTCCACTGCTGGATATTTACCCAAAGAATATGAGAACACTAATTTGAAAAGATATATGTACCCCTGTGTTTATTGCCACATGATTTACAATAGCTGAGTTATGGAAGCAGACCAAGTGCCCATCAACAGATGAGTGGAAAAGAAGATGTGGTATGTATGGACTATTTTGTAATATATACAGTGGACTATTACTCAGCCATTAAAAAGAATGAAATCTTGCCATTTGCAACAACACAGGTGGATCTAAAGCATATAGTGCTAAACAAAATAAGTCAGTCAGAGAAAGACAAATGCCATGTGATTTTACTCATATGTGACATTTAAGCAACAAAACAAAGAAAAAAAAAGAGACAAATCAAAAACCAAAACCAGACTCTTCACTACGGAGAACATACTAACCATCACCAGAGGGAAGTGGGTGGAGGATGGGTGAGTCAGGTGAAGGGGTGAAGAAGTTCACTTACCATGAATCTTTAAATTATAAAAAAGTTTAAAAATTAGAAGTGTAAGTTAGAAGGGTGCCTGGGTGGCTCAGTGGGTTGAATGTATGACTCTTGATTTTGGATTCGTGGGATCCAGCCCTGCATTTGGCTCCGTGTTTTGCCGGGAGTCGGCTTGTCTCTCTCCCTCTGCTTCTCCCCCTGCTCTCTCTCTCTCAAATAAACAAACAATCTTCATAAAAACGTTAGATTGTTATTTTCATTTGCTGTTAGTATTAAGAAGGCAGAGTTATTAAACAGAGAGCAATACAGGTTCATATGACTTGTTCTTTCTTTCTCTCTCTTTTTACCATTTAAAAAATTATGGTAAAATATACATAACATAAACTTTGTCACTGATGTATGCAGTCTGTGGCATTAAGTACATTCACACTGTCATGCTACCATCACCTCCGTCCACCTCCAGAACCTTTCTATCCTCCCATCAAATAATCCACCTGTTAAATAAGAACCCCCTGACTCTCCCTTCCTATCCACCCCTGACAGCCATCATTCTGCTTTCTATCACTATGAATTTGACTACTCTAGGTAACCTTGTATAAGTGGAGTGATACAGTATCCATACTCTTTTTTTTTTTTTTTTTAGTATTTTATTTATTTATTTGACAGAGGGAGATCACAAGTAGGTAGAGAGGCAGCAGAGAGAGAGGAGGAAGCAGGTTCCCTGCTGAGCAGAGAGCCTGATGTGGGGCTCAATCCCAGGACCCTGGGACCATGACCTGAGCCAAAGGCAGAGGCTTTAACCCACTGAGCCACCCAGGCATCCCCAATATCCATACTCTTGTGTATGACTTATTTAGCTTCAATGATCTCTCCAAATGTCACCCAGGGGCTCCTGGCTGGCTCAGTTGGTGGATCAAGAGACTCTTGATCTCAAGAGATTGTAGGTTTGAGCCCCCATGTCGGGTGTAGAGATGACTGAAAAATAAAATCTTCAAAAAAAAAGTTTCATCTGTATTGTAGCATATGTCGGAATTTCCTTCCTTGTTCTTTCTTTCCCTTTTAAGTCTGATTAATACTCCACTGTATGTCTTTTTTTTTTTTTTAAAGATTTTATTTATTTATTTGACAGAGAGAGATCACAGGTAGGCAGAGAGGCAGGCAGAGAGAGAGAGAGAGAGAGAGAAGCAGGCTCCCCTCTGAGCAGAGAGCCCGATGTGGGACTCGATCCCAGAACCCCGAGATCATGATCCGAGCCGAAGGCAGCGGCCTAACCCCCTGAGCCACCCAGGCGCCCCTCCACTGTATGTTTATACTGCATTTAGCTTATTGGTTTGTCCATCAAAGGGTACTTGGGTTGCTTCCACCTTTTGGCTAGTGTGAATATTCCGCTCTGTACAGAGGTGTACAGATGACCCATGTGAGTCCCTGCTTCCCATTCCTTTGGGGATATGCCCAGTAGAACTGCTGAATCAGATGGTACTTCTCTTTCTTAATTTGTTAAGGAACTTCCCTACCGTTTTCCATACTGGCTGCACCATTTTATACACTAACCAGGCATGTGCAAGGGTTCTGATTTCTCTGTATCCTCACCAACACTTGTTATTTTCCACTTGTTCTTTACTTATAATAGCCATCCTACTGGGTATAAAGTGCTAGCTTACCATGTGGATTTTTTTTTTTTTTTTTAAATAGGCTCCACACGCAGCATGGGGCTGGAATTCATGACCCTGAGATCAAGAGTCATCCTCTACTGACTGAGCCGGCCAGGTGCTCACGTGGCTTTCTTTTGAACTTCTCTAATGATTAGTGATGAGGAACCTCTTTTCATGTGCTTATTAGCCATTTCTATATCTTCTTTTTTTTTTTTTTTTAAGATTTTATTTATTTATTTGTTTGACAGAGAGAGATCACAAGTAGGCAGAGAGCCAGGCAGAGAGAGAGGGGGAAGCAGGCTCCCCATTGAGCAGAGATCCCGGTGTGGAACTCTATTCAGGACTGAGACCATGACCTGAACCGAAGGCAGAGGCTTAATCCACTGAGCCACCCAGGTGCCCCCATTTCTGTGTCTTCTGTTCGAGTCCTTTGGCCATTTTTTCCATTGAGTTGTTTGTTCTTTTGTCTTTGCCGAGATGTAGAAGTTCTTCATATATCCTGGATATTGACCCCTTTTCAGATATATGATTTGCAAATATTTTCTTCCATTCTGTGGGTTTCCCTTTCTCTCTGTTGACAGTGTCCGTTGATGCATCAAAGTTCTTAACTTGGTGGTAGTTCAACTTAACCTACTTTTCTTTTAATTGTCTCTACTGTTGGTATCATATTAAATTGGGACCTTTAGATAAAGAGATCTATGTCTTTCCTGTCAATGAACTCTGCCATGTAGTCTAAAAGTTAAACAGAGGGACCCTTAATATTTTAATCTACTGACCCCTTTCATGAAGTCTAAGTGTTTGTTTTCTGGAAAACACTGTGAAATCTTTCGAATGCATGTTCTCAAGAGTCCTTCCAAATAGCCTTTCAGAAATTTGCTTATTTAAAACTGCACCCTCTCCTTCCTGCACTGAACCTGGGCCTCAGAGCCATTCCCCACTCCTTACCTGCCCTGCTCCGTAGAACAGACGCTGATCCCCGAAGGCTGCATTTTCTAGCTTCTCGTATGAGCTGACTCCCAGGTGGGTTGAACCAGTAACAGTCACTGGCCTGAGATTGGAGGGCAGAGGAAGGCGGAAGCCAGGGCATTTATCCTCTCTGTCTCTGCCTCTGAATCACCTTTGTGGCTCCAGTGCCCAGTGGAAAGACTTGGCCCACGTCTTCTCTCAGGCGTGACCAGGACCCCACGGGCTCTGGCAGCACCCCCTTTTGTCTTTTCAGCTCCAGGGGTAGTAGTGGCTCGTGCGGATGCCGATCATTGGATTGCCTCAGTGTTCAGTCAGGGACTTTCAGGAAACGGCTGGTAAAACCGACCAAGGAAATAAGAAAATTTAGTGAAGGAACTACGGACAAAGGGGTGGGCAGAGTTCTTATTTATTTATTTGTCAGAGAGAGAGAGAGAGAGAGAGCGCACAAGCAAGAGGATCAGCAGCCAGAGGGAGAAGCAGGTTTCCTGCTGAGCAGGGAGCCTGATGCCGGACTGATCCTAGGACCCTGGGATCATGACCTGAGGCAAAGGCAGATGCTTAAAGGACTGAGTCATCCTGACAGACCAGCTGAGTTCTGATAAACTAACAAAGGAGGCATGGTAACCCTGGGCTAACAACTGCCTCTATCACCCCAGGCCTTGGCAAAAGTAGGTGGATGAAGACAGCCAAAGGGCACGAACCCGGGGCCTTCAGTTGAGGGATGCAGCCACCTCCAGGTGATCGGTAGGGATGAAGCTGAAGGAGCAAACATCCAGATGTCACTCTGCGTGCACTCTTCCATCTGGCGGTGCCTCCTATTGGCAGAACTCAACCAGAAGACAGGGACAAGGAATCTGCTGATGCCGTCCCTACGGTCAGCCTCTGAGGCCCAGACGAAGGCGGAGGAGGCTGGAGAGCAGATCTGCAAGGACGAATGGAAAGTGGCAGGTACCACCGCTCACACACTGACCCCTGTTTGGCTTCTTAGCAGCCCAGGCACACATTCCCATGGTCTGTGTGTGGAAAATGGGTTTGTGTTGTGATTCTTGTTCTTACTACTTTGCAATAATGTGCCTTTAAGAAAGACAGTGCTCTTCCCTGGTTGGGCAAGCTATAGCCCGTAGACCAAATATAGCCAGCTGCCTGTTTTTGTAATTAGATTTTTACGGAGGCACTGCCCACTCATTCGTTGACATCGGCTGGAGCTGCTTTCCTACAACTGTGGCAGAGTTGAGTCATTTCAACAGAGATCACACGGCCTGCACGGCCTAAACTATTTACTCTCTGGCCTTTTACAGGAAAAGTTCACTGACCCTGGGCTATACCTGTTGTACCAGGCAGAACCAGTTACATAACCTGTGGGTTTTAATGAAAAATGAAAATGCAGGGCCCCTTCTTCAAAATCCATTCAGTATTTCAAGATGGCAGTGGCAGAACATTAAGGAGAAGGTAAGGCTTTTCTAAGTGTCGGGTCACGTGGATCTGCACAGATTTCTGCCTACGTGTAGAAACACACGTAGAATGTTTTCTAGCAGAATACCATGGCTGCATGGTAGTCCAATTACTTCACTATCTGTGGAGGTTTGGGGAGCAGGATATATGGAATTCGACATAATGGCAGTGTTCTAGGGGTACAGAGATCTACCAGAACAGGGGGGTTATTTGAGGGAGCATTTTTACAGTGCAACATTTTTTTCCAATTAGGTAAAACTTAGAGAATAGAACAGAGAAACCAAGAGACATTCGTAGTCCCAATATTTTAGCATATAACTGCTACTGTCCTTCTGGGGTACCTCCCACTAGTTTCTCTCGATAAACAGATAGGGAGAAATAAAAAATTAGCCTGGTTCTCCAAAACATATCTCACTGGTGAGAATGACTAGGTGTTTGGAATTCTATGAATCATCTTGGTACATTATAACATGGTCAGAAAAATGGTCCTCCTTATAGGCCCCTGAGGGGGTTTTCAGGTAGGGGGTGTCTTTGGTATTAGGTAGCCTAGTTTCTGCCACTTATCAAGCTGTGTGGTCTGGGGCAGGTAACTCTCAGTTTCTTCCTATGGAAAAAAGAAAAGGATTTGATAATATTTACCTTCTAGAGTTTGAGAAATAGTGGGGGGTCAGAAATAAATATAATTAAGGTGAGTGATCATTACTATGTTAACAAAATGGTAGAAAGGTGGGTTCTGCTTTTAAATGGGGGAGCACAGGATCAGGCTTCGTCATTTTTTAGCTCTCTACTATCTCTGGGATTCACCAAGAATAAACATTTCCCAAACACTCACTGATGATTTGGAGATTAGGCTATTATTTTTCTACATCCTATTACTTTAGTATTTGTTTCCTTTACCCGAGGTGATGTAATGCTCGGCCATCTGCTTCCCCTTTATCCACAAGCCACCTGAAATCGTGCTTTTTCTGAAAAGCTTCTTCCAGAGCCCAGCAGGGAGGGACCCCTAAGAGGTGGCATGCTTGGGGGACAGTCCAAACATAGTGCCAAGCAGTGTGACCTTCAATCATTTTAGCACAAAGGACCTTCCAGAATAAGCCTTCAGTTTGCTCCTTTGGCACAGGACGAAGGGATTGTTTCAGTTATGACACATCCAGCAGTCCACCAAACAGGCCGAAAGATTCTCTCTCAGCAAGATGTTCTGGAGGGAAATACTTATCCCTGTCTTACCTGGTAGGCAATTTAACTCTTTAACTGAAATGAATTAAACTATCAACACCTGGGGAGCCTGGTGGTAGAGAAACCTCTACCTGTAAACCAAATAGAGTCAGCTGCCTGTTGGCTCAGTTGGTAGAGCACGCAACTCTTGATCTTGGATTTGTACATTCGAGCCCCACATTGGGTGTAGAGATTACTTTAAAAAAGAAAATCATTGAAAAAATTTTCAACTCTACTTACCAGCCATGTCACCTTAGTCAAGTCATGTCCTTTAGGATCTCTGTTTCATCATCTATAAAATGAGAATAAGGGGGCACCTGGATGGGTCAGTTGTTAGGTGTCTGCCTTCAGCTCAGGACATGATCTCAGGTTCCTGGGATCGAGCCCCACATTAGGCTCCTTGCTCAGCTCTCCTTTACCCTGACTTTAACTTCCATCTCTATGCGTCCTCTTCCTGTTCCATCACATATTAACATCCTTTCTCTTCAACTCAATCGTGGGGGCCCTGACTTTAGGCAAGATGTTTAAGAAGGCTATTGCTGGTGAGGAACTCAGGGAAAGACTCTAGAAGCAAGGGATTAAAACAAGAGGAAGAAGGGCACCTGGGTGGCTCAGTGGGTTAAGCCTTTGCCTTTGGCTCGGGTCATGATCTCAGGGTACTGGGATCGAGCCCCACCCCAGGTTCCCTGCTCTGCCAAATGCTCTGCAGGGAACCTGCCTCCCTACCTAATTGTGATCTCTCTCTCTCTCTCTCTGTCAAAAAAAAAAAAAAAAGCTAAAACAAGAGGAAGAAACCTAAAGCTAGACTGCTAGGAGCTCCTTCCAAAAGTCAGAGAGAAAGGAAGATTTGGTATCTCTGGCCCAAGAGAGCTTGCCGATCAGCATTCAAAGCCTGAAGTTTTGCTCCCATGCAATCCACTGCTTCAGACAGACATTGACCAGGTAAGGGAAAGAGATACACACAGGATATCTTTTTAAAATGTTATATGAGGGGCACCTGGGTGGCTCAGTGGGTTAAGCCTCTGCCTTCGGCTCAGGTCATGATCCCAGGGTCCTGGGATCGAGCCCCACATCAGGCTCTCTGCTCTGCAGGGAGCCTGCTTCCTCCTCTCTCTCTGCTTGCCTCTCTGCCTACGTGTGATCTCTGTCAGATAAATAAAAAAATAAAATAAAATAAAATGTTATATGATACCTGTATCAATAAGAGACAGCAATGATTTCGTGCTGGAGATTTTATTTACGAAATCTGCCTTTTATTTCCATATGTCCCACATACTGCTTTGATCTTCAGAAGCAAAGGAGCTGGTTCTTTTTAGTAGCAGCCAGGCAAATCCTTGAGTGCCTCCAGGGCCAAGCATGGGAGAATCTCACCCTGTGTTTTCTCCACTTCGTAAGTCACAAATAGCTTTGGCCGGGCATCATCGCCCTCCCATTTGATTGTTTGGAGAAGGCATGAGCCATCGGGCAGCATGTTTTGTGCCCTGATTCATAGAAGCTTGGCCCTTGCCTCAAGCTGAGGCAGCCCGAGTGGAGATTTCAAATGTGTCATGAGTTTCCCGGCCAAATTCCTTCAAGCACCAACTCGAAAACTCAAAAATAACCCTTACTGAGGGAGCTTGACCTGTGACAAAGATTTCCTTGCTGGGAGCATGTGTAAGACGGCTGCTGTTTTTCTTTTTTTAAAGATCTGCTTTAATGTCTCTATGATGTGAATTTGCTTTTTAAGATTGTGTTTGAAAAAAAAAAATCACTCTTGTACTTGAGTCTCCTGTTTGAGAATGGGGTTCCTCAATTCTTGGTGCTGAATTGGGGTTAGCTCTTGTGCCGGATCTCAGGACTAAAGGGAACAAAAGAGAGAGCGTTAGCTTTGGTTTACTCAGGGTATCAATTTAAGTGTCTGTCTATCTAGAAAAATCCTGGTGGTTAAGCACTCTGAGGGTGGCCTATGTTCAAATTCTGATGCCAGGGTTCTTTCGGAAGATGGAGGGTCAGGTCAACTCAGAGACCCTAATATAAAGTATATATATATATATATATATATATATATATATACATATATATATATAAAAGAATGTATAAGAAATAGCTAACAGGAAAAAAAAAAAAGAAATAGCTAACAGGGCACAAAATTTATGGTGTATTTTAAGAGTTCTCTTTTTACAACTGAGCACTTTTAACACAAAGGGGAAAAAAACCAATAATGCAATATAATTACTTATTCACTAGGTAATAATTATCATTTATTAGGGAGTATTCATGCATAACCCCTACAGGGGTGTGGACTGGTAAGGGTGCACTATTTTATTTTATTTATTAATTTTAAATGTGCACAGTTTTAAATTCCAGACTTCTTCACCTCAGTGTGTCTCTAGGACTCTGTGTATAAACTCATTAGGCAATAATGTCCACGGTCTAAATCTGAGGCCTTTGATGAATGTGAGGTGAGGACCATATGTCTCTTCTGTCCCTGCCTGTGAGAGTCCTTGCCCATCACCAGCTGTGTGACTCTAGGCAGGCTGCTCAGTTCCTGTTGGCATCAGAGATGCTGACATCCTAGCGTGGTTTTGGAGAATTCCATGAAGCAACCCACACAGAGCATTTGGCTCAATGGCTGGCATTAGTAGATGCTCAGTGAACATTAGCCGGAGTTGGTCTCTATTATTAGAGCTAAGACCCTATATGGTGGCCAGAGTTTATTTAAATGGTGTATGTGGGTCACTGCCACGCCCTGAGGGTAGCCATTCTTTGTCCATTCATTCAACACATATTTATTGAATGCTTGCTTTTAGTTTTCAAACAAATTTTGTTTTACAACTACCATGTCTGTATTCTAATTAGGAAACCAGCAATAAGCAAGAAAAAAAAAAAAATCACCCATGTACCCATAGATCACAGGACATCAACATTAGGCACTTTTAATACATTTTCTTCTTTTCTCCTTCCTGTTTTCACCTCCTTTTTATTATTTATTATTTTATTTATTTAAAAAAAAAGATTTATTTATTTGAGAGAAAGAGAGAGAGTGTGGGGAGAAGCCCAAAAGGGGGCTCAATCTCACAACCTTGAGATCATGACCTGAGCTGTAATCAAGAGCTAGCAGCTTAACCAGCAGAGCCACCCAGGCACATCGCTCCTACTTCCTTTAACTGAATTGAGAAAAAACAGTATGTATTTACTTTTCAATCTTGTGATTTTTTTAAACACACTAACATAATATTTTCCTGATTTCATTAAGAATTCTTCATAAATACAATTTTTTTTGTGGGGGGGACAAGCAGGGAGAGCGTCAGAGGCAGAGGGAGAAGCAGGCTCCTCTCTGAGCAAGGAGCCCAATTCGGGACTCGATCCTAGGACCCTGGGATCATGACTGAGCCAAAGGCAGATGCTTAACCAACTGAGCCACGAGGCATCCCCATAAATTTTTAGTGACTGTAGAAAATTCCAACTATGACTAGACTGTCCCCTAAACAGTTTCCTATTGCTGAGCATTGAGATAATGTTCCTTTTTGGGGGGGGGGGTATAAATAAGTAAAAATGAGAATAATATTTTTGTATCAATCTTGGTTCTTATTTTAGATAATTTCCATTTCATTCTTTCATTAATGACTATTTTTTGAGTGTTAACCTTGGGTCAGGTGCTGTGCTGTGTGCCAAGGATCCAGGGGGTAGAGATGGACAGGTGCGGACTTTGTTTTCACAGGTAGAACTCCTATTCTAAGAGTGAGACAGATAATAAATGTGTAAAGAAATCCAATACTTGCAGATAGTGATGGGTGCTGCCAAGAAAAGAAATAAGAGTGTATGACAGAGCGTCCCTAAAAATGGCATTGGGCAGGGAGGTCAGGGAAGACCTCTCAGAAGAATTGAGGTGGGCCGTGGGAAACAGTGCAAGGACTAAGGTGGGACAGATGAGGTGCCTAGACCCCCAAATATTAGGGAGGTGCTCACTGGCAGGTCTGTCCGCGCCTGTGCAGTGTTGGCCTTTGCATGACCTTGAGAGTGAGTGCCTTCATAAATCTGGCACCTAGGCATTTGGCTCACCTCACCCAGATTCCAACCCTGATGGCAACAAATATAGGAAAGGCATTCCAGGCAGAGGGAACAGCAGTGCAAAAGCCCTGAGTCTAGAGAGGCTTGGCGTGCTCCCGGAACAGAAAATCAGTCTCTGTGACTGGGGTGAAGAAGTGCTAAGGGAACCAGGCAGCAGCACCATCAAAAGAAACAAGATAACATTTTTTAAAAGTTGATCACATTTGAATTTTGTTTTGTTTTGTTTTAAATATCCAAGTAGTTGCCATGGGAAAAACTGGGCTTTCATTTCTTTTTTTCCCCAGTGGTTTGGAATTGTTTTTAGAACTCACATGTACTGGGAGGAAGGTTGGGCGTAGGGGGACACATAACGTTTTCAGGGCTTAAGGGCTTTAAGGTGGTCTTTCCTCTTTCTTGGTTGTACTTTATTTTTTTATTTCTTAAAGATTTTACTTATTTATTTGGCACAGAGAGAGAGAGAGAGCACAACCGGGGGGAATGGCAGGCAGAGGGAGAGGGAGAAGCAGGCTCCTCACAGAGCAGGGAGCCCGATGTAGGACTCAATTCCAGGACCCCAGGATCATGACCTGAGCTGAAGACAGTCCCTTAACCAACTGAGCCACCTAGGGATCCCTTGTCTGCACTCTAGAATCCCTAGCAGAAGCCTTAAAAATATACTGATGCCTATGGGCACTTGGCTGACTCAGTCTGTAGAGCGTGCGACTCTCGATCTGAGGGTCCTGAGTTTGAGCTCCACTTTGGGCACACGGATTACTTAAAAAAAAAAAAAAAAAAAAAAGACTGATGTCTGAGATTCAGTTTTAATTGGTCCAGGATGCAGCCTAGGTGTGGGTATTTTACTATGAAGACAAAACTGATAATCACTACTAGGCTCTTGTTCTGGGTATGAGCTGTTTGGGTAAGATGTTTACGATTTGGAAGAAACTAGCTTTTATAGACTCTTGTAGGCTTTTAGTTATATCTTAAGAAGAATGAGAAGCCATTAATGGCTTTTAAGTAGGATGGTGATATGATCTGATTTTTATTTGAAAAGAAAATCAGTGCAGTGCCTGGCTGGCTCAGTTGGTAGAGCATACAACTCTTGATCTTGGAGTTGTAAGTTCAAGCCCCATGTTGCATGCAGAGATTACTTAAAACTGAAATCTTTAGGAGGCCTGGGTGGCTCAGTCTGTTAAGTGTCTGCCTTTGGCTCAGGTCATGATCCCAGGGTTTTGGGATCGAGTCCCATGTGAGCTCCCTGCTCACTGGGGAGTCGGCGTCTCCCTCTGCCCTTCCCCTGCTTGTGTTCTTCTCTTTCTCTCTCCCACAAAAATAAATGAATAAAACCTGTTTTTAAAAAAAGTGAAATCTTTAAAAAAAAAAATTAAAGAAAATCAATCTGGCTGCACCGTGGCAAATTTCCTTAGTATAGTTTCCTGGAAGCAGAATTACTGGGGGAAAGGTATTAACAAATTTAAGTCTTTAAATACACACTCTTAAATCGCTGCCAAATGCCATTCGCCTACCTTCTGTGTCCTCATAGAGCCTCTTTGCCCTTGCCAATCCTGAGTGCTTTTGAGGGTTAATTATTTCTATTGGGGAAATACAAGAAAATGGCAAATAAGAAGCAATTGTTGGAGCAACTGGACACAACCCCAGCCAGCTACTTTTTTTTCCTTCTTCTTCATTGGTCAAATATTATCCATATAGCCATGTGCTTCAAAGAAGTCGTAGATCTGATGTCTAGCTAACATTTATTGATTGTCTTCTATGGGGCAGGCACTGTGCAAAGCACTTTACAGGCAAGATCTGTGTTAATTCTGTTAATGTTCTTAAGAGGTCAGTACTGTTCTCTCTGTTTTACAGATGAGACACTGAAGCACTGTGACAGTCAGGACCTTTTAAGTGGAGGAGTTGGAATTTGAACCCAGAGCCCATCCTTGAATTACTCTGCTGTATTTCTATAATTTGGAAAGGTTAAAGGACCCCCTGACATTTTTCTTCAGGGTCTAATGTTCTGGTTATTATGCTGCAGATCATTTTGGAATCTGACATACTTTGGTCCCTGCACCATTGTTAAAATAAATGATTAAGGAAGTCAAAATAATTAATTGGACACATCAGCCATTTGCTCTTGGGTCTGAGGGGAGGAGCATTAACTCACCTGGAACATAAAAAGTGTAAGATCTGAGGAAAGCAGGCCCAGGGAAGCTCGGAACTTAAAATTAAGGGAAGGCTTTGGGAGTGGGGCCTTTCTAGTCAGATTGTAAGACAGGCTTGCATGGTGGTGGAGAGAAGGGAAACTGAGCAAAAATAAATATTTTAGTAATTTCTAATAATAGATGTATCTTTCCGACTCCTACTCCCAGAGTTCTTTGAGGACAGAGGTGGATGGAGTCTTGGTTATTGTCCTTTCCCCAATGCTTGGTTAGTGGATGCTCAATAAATTTGGATGAATGTTAAATGAAAGAATAAATCAGGATTAGGCTGTACATTCAGAATTTATGGGAGGACAATGTATTTATTATTGCTTATATAATTGAACATTAATTAAAAACAAATAGAACCCAAATATCTTGTGGCAGGAATAATAGTGTGTGCACTGTTATTCCAGTGTGTCCTCTGGAGAGGACCTGGTGAGGGGATCCTAATCTTGGGATTCTATCCAAGACGGACATTTTCTCTTCATAGGAAAATAGGAAAGAGGAAATTATAAACAGGGAAGAAAGGACACCTGTCCTTGGGCCTTTTATTATAAACTGGTAAGACCCTTCCTCATATCCTCTCCTCAACAAGAGGGGTAGGCAAGTGTGGGGGTACCTAGGGCAAATTTTGGGATGGATCGTGTATGTGAGGTGTATCCCTCTTACTGTAGGTCTTTTTTTTTTTTAAAGATTTTATTTATTTATTTGACAGACAGAGATCACAAGTAGGCAGAGAGGCAGTCAGAGAGAGGAGGAAGCAGGCTCCCTGCTGAGCAGAGAGCCCGATGTGGGGCTGGATCCCAGGACCCTGGAATCATGACCTGAGCCAAAGGCTGAGGCTTTAACCCACTGAGCCACCCAGGTGCCCAATTTTTTTTTTAAATTTAGGGGCGCCTGGGTGGCTCAGTGGGTTAAAGCCTCTGCCTTCTGCTCAGGTCATGATCTCAGCATCCTGCGATTGGACCCCCCAAATCAGGCTCCCTGCTGAGCCTGGCAAGTGTGGGGGTACACTTGCCCACCCCCCTCTGTCTGTCTGCCTCTTTGCCTACTTGTGATCTCTGTCTGTCGAATAAATAAACAAACTCTTTAAGAAAAGAGTTTATTTATTTATTTGAGAGAGAGTGCAAGAAAGCCTGTATGCCTGAGAATGGGGGGAGGGGCAAAGGGAGAAGGAGAGACAATCTCAAGGAGATTCCACACTGAGCCTGGAGCCCCATGTTGGGCTTGATCTTAACCACCCTGAGATCATGACCTGAGCCAAAATCAAGAGTCATACTTTTTAAAAAAGATTTTATTTATTTATTTAAGAGACAAAGAGAGAGAGCAGGAGCAGGAGTGGGGGAGGGGGCAGAGGTAGAGGGATAGTCAGACGCCCTGCTGAGCAGGGAGCTGCGGCAGATATGGGGCTGAATCCCAGGACCTGACATCATGAAGGTAGACGCTTAACTGACTAAGCCACACAGGTGCCCCTTAATGTAGTATTATTATTACTACTACTATTGTTATTTTAACATAGGTAGGTGGCTATGCTTGGGTCTGACCTAGTGGGGATTTCTGTATTGAGTCAAACATCCGCCCCCGTTCAGAGGTTTCTTTTTCCCCCGACTGGAAGGAAGCGAAGTAAGGGGAGAAAAGTTCTTTTGAAAATCTTAACTTTTCCATCTTTTCGAACTGGCAGGATCATACCTGAGTGAGGGATTCGTGGGCATAAGCAAGGAGCCCAAGGTTGAAGGTTGATTTGTGTGTGGAAATATCAAACTCTTAGGATCTTCAAATAGTTTAGGTAACAGTTTTTATTTTATTTATTTATTTATTTATTTATTTTTGCTTTTTTTTAATTGTTTTTTCAGGTTTTGGGTTTGCCTTGATCCACGGTGGCGCGCACACCAAGCTCCCATCTTTTGAATGTCTTGAGGACTAAAAAAAAAAATTTTTTTTTTTTTAGGTAACAGTTTTTAATTACACAAGTGATAAATAGACGTAAAATAGGTTAACACCCTCTGGGTTGGTGTGAAGACTCTTTTGACTGTCCTCCCCAAACGTCGCTCCGCTGTTTGAGAAGCATCTGGTTCAGCTGTCCTCTATGCATCTGATCCACGTTATGTATCAGATGCTTTTAGTGAAATCTTTCCGGGGCACGCTGGGGGTGGGGAAAAGTGCTCAGGTGTGCAACCCTGCCCCTATCAGCCTGATTCTTTCCAGTGGGGAAGGTGGGCAAGTGTTAAGGCGGGAGGATTTCTTAGCACATTTCACATTACTGAGGACAGGGATTGCGGGGCACAGGGGACTGCCTTTCCCCCCCTCTATTTAGTTTAGTTTTTTACAATGTGAAGAGATGGCCAAGGTGTAAGGACTCTAAGCGCGCATTTTAGGTGGAGCCTGGGTAGGTGGATATCCACCCTCGCTCTTTTATTTTTACTTTTTCCCGTATAGGGTGGGGAAAATGGGCACACGTGAGCCCTAAGGGGACGCCCGTGTGTGCACGCGCGTGTGTGTGTGCGCGCGCGTAAAGGGCACCCCCAAGTCCTTGATTGAATGCCTGTTTACACCTGACTGCCCAGCCCTCCGGGGTCTGGTGCTTTCTGGAGATTGTTTGGGAGGGTGTGCTTGTGGGTGGTGGCGGAGATCCCCTCTCCCATGATCCCCCACGGCGGGGCGGGGACCTTGGCGCGGTCTCCGGGGAGTGGAGGCGAGCCCAGCGCGCAGTAGGGCGATCGGCTTGCGGCGCTCGCCCGGCCCCGCCCCCCGTAGCCGGCCCCGCCCCCATAGTAGGCCCCGCCCCTCTCTCCTGGCCCGGCGGGCGCCGGCACCGCCCCTCGCTCCCAGCATGCCGTGCGGTAGCGGCGGCGCGGCGGGCGGAGCCGGGAGGCGGGGAAGCCGTGGCTCTGTAAGCGTGAGGAGCCGCCGCCACCGCCTCCTCCTCGCCGTCCTCTTCCTCCTGGGTCCCCGCGTCGCGGGCCGCCCTCGGCCCTGGAAGAGACGTCGCCTCCCCTTCCTCCGCCTCCCCCTCGCGGCGCCACTCCCGCCTCCTCGTCCTGCGCTGCGGGCTCAGGCGGAACCCGGAACGGCCGTCCGCCTCCCCCGCCCTCCGCCTCCTCCTCCTCCTCTTCGGCTTCCTCCTCAGCCCCGGGCGGGAGCGGAGTGTCCGCGGCGGTCGGTTCGGGCGGCGACTCGCGCTTCTTTGGGCGGCGGCGCTTGGCCATGTCGTGTCGGGGAAGGTAATGAGCCGCAGAGCCCCGGGGTCTCGGCTGAGCAGCGGCGGCGGCGGCGGCACCAAGTACCCGCGGAGCTGGAATGACTGGCAACCCAGGTGGGTGAGCCGGCGCCCAGTCCGCCGCCCCGACCCCCGGGCCCCGCCTCGGGCCGGCCGAGGCCTAGGGCCATCCGGCCGGGGAGGCGCGGCCTAGGCCCTCCACCCCCCCCGGGAACCGAGCGCGGCTTCCTGGGTTCCCTCCCGCCCCGGCTGTGGGAGGAAGGCCGTGGGAGGCGAGGCCTAAATGTCTCCCCTCGGTGCATTTCAGTCCCGGGGCTGGAGCTGAGACCCGGGGCGCCCGGCGAAGGCACTGGCCTAGGAGTTGGGTCAAGGAAGGTGAAGAAAAGGGCCTGGTGGTGGGGGGGGATTTTCTGGTTACCACCCACCAAGTTGGAATTTGAGTTGGGGGATCCTGGCAGTCCAGGACCTTCTCTGTTACCCATTCAGTTCTTGGTCCCTCACCCTCTTAGCCCCCACGTAAAAGAGCTCCTTAACTATGATCCCTTCTATGAGCGCCGCCCCCCACCCCCACCCCACGTGTTAATATTTCAAAAACCAAAACCCCAACACTCCAGGGCTTTACTCTTTAAAGTAAAGAGTACTTTAGGCAGGGCGGTTGTGGGGAGTGAAATGAGATTGTGACTGTGTTGATGAGGCCGACCACTGTCCTCCTGGAAAGGGAAGTTTTCCCCAAGTGCAGGGGCAGTTAACCTGGTGGAGAGCAATTCATACTTGGTTTTTTGAGCAGACACTAAGGGAGTAGAGAATTTACACTTGCATGAAGGGGATTTGGCCTCAGACCTCTTTGGAATTGAATGTATTTGGAGGATCAACTTTTTTTATGTACTTTTTTTTTTTTTTTTTCCCTGGTTAACCTTGGGGCACTTGTGCCTAATTTAGGACTGAGTGCCTGGAAAAACTTCCTAAATGTCTACGGTATTTTAGAGTTTGTTGATTCGTTGAGTTTTTCATACTTGGAAGCACACTTGAATTATGGTTGTCCTGTAAACTGGCCACATAAGTGTTAAGACAGGTTTTTGGGATGTCTTTGGCTTCCTGCTGGCTACATGTAACTTCAGCAGTGCTGGCAATAATTTGTTAAGATGTTAGATTGTAACAATTTAAGACTTGGTAGAAAAATCATTAGGGTAGATGGTGGTAACACATCTTACTCTGTTTATGCCTTCCCAAATCCTTTGTTGAGAACATTTCATATAACTAGCAGACTTTAAAAGTTAATGCCTGACTCTAGAATCGGGATGTTAAGTAGTTAAAAAAGAGTTGTTTGAAAAGCATAGCTTTACTTGTCCTTTACTGCTTAGGGTTTGTGAATACTTTAAATACAATCAGTTGATTAGTTTAAGTAATTTTATCAGTCATTGATATTCTTAGTTGTTTTATACTTTCATTGAAATGTGTGAAATAGGTTTTTCTTTTTTCTTGCATCTAATAAAATTAGATGATAAATGAGCTTGAGTTTAACAGCTCTTAGACGGTGGATTTTCCATCATTTCTTAGTATTGTGCTTAGTGAATATGAAATAATTTCATATCCATTTAGAAGACAAAATAAAGTGATCCTCACAAGTAATTGTAGAGCTTTTGGAAAACAATAAATTGTAGCTTGTAAGTTTAAATAAATGGCGTAGCAAAGTTGCAGCCACCTGCTGGGGTTACTGGACTTCATTTGACAGATAATGAAGCAGAAGGGCTTATATATTTATGGAATATAATATATATGGATTGTTAATATTATCCATGTTTTCTTCTTTCATGTGTTCTATTTCTTGGCTTTGTGTGTTGTGTTTGTTGAGGAGAGGATGTAAGCTTTCTTTGAAGCTATTCTTTGTACCAAAGTCTCAGAACTCACTGCCTAGGTAGGCAGATACTGTGAGATGTAGTTCATTACATGGAGTAACATAACAGTTGGTTAGGATATTGGAAATAACTTGACTTTTTTGTAGAAGAGGGAATGGAGAAGTTTCGTTGGAGAAGGACGGTATCCCATAGCAGAATTTGATTTTTTGTGGGGTTGCCATAGTTGTTTTGTTAAACAGCCAGTGAAGAACACCTTGTTTGCGAAGTCGTGATTTTCGTAAGTTAAATTTGAGGTTGTTATTCTGTCCGCTCTTCATTCAGAATTGTGGCAGAAACAAGTAACGTATGAGTTGACTGACAGAATAAAGCCTCATCTTCCTCTTGGTTTAAATGGAGATTTATTTATTTTCCGAAACAAAGCAGATTACTTATGGTGCATGTGAATAATTTGGTTTTTAGAAAAATTACTTGCCTTTCTGTACCACTACTTCTCTGATTTTATTTATTTTTATTTTCTTAGGTTAGACTTTTGAACAATTGGGAGTATAAAAAAGCAGTTCTTGTTGGTTTCTTTTAGTTTTAGTTTGTCAGTTAGTTTGGAAACCGACTGTTGAGTCAGTCATGGCCACACGTGATACTTCACACACATTGACAGGAAGTGTTCCAGGTGGCTGAATCGACTAGTGTCAGATGGCAACAGAACAAACCCATCCTTGCTAGAAGCCTACCTTTAGCAGAAAGCATTTATATGGCACTGGTTGGTAGTCTTTTCATTGACAGTACTCTCAATTAAGATTTAAGAATGATTAGGCAAATGAGTGGTTTTATCATTGCCACTAGCCAAAGTGTGTCCTTTTCTTGACTTTGTTTTGGAATATAATCTAGTTCTACCAATCAAGATAGAGATCAGAATGACTTGTTTTAAAATGAAATATATAATTATTATATATTTTAATATTCCAGAATGACATGACTAATTTGATATTGGAGTGAAATATAGATTAGTTTGGAAGCATTCAGGTCAACGGGAAACAAGATTTTATTTCTATGCTTTGGAATCTTAGGATTTTAACTGATTTATATTGGGTGTTTTACAGTGCCCAAAGTTAAGATGATGAAATTGTATATTAAAAACAGCTTCCATTTTTGGTAGGATGTAGACAGATTAGAGTTCTCAGCTGTGCAAGTACCTTTATGCTCTTGTCACAGACCAAAAAACAGGAAGAGTGTTGTGAAGATAGAAAAGTCAGAAACTAGTATGTCTGTCATTGTGAGAAGCTGTATTTTTGAAACCAGAGCCATCTGTTCAGCCCTTTTGTGAGTCTGTATACTGTTTGATGTCTGTAGGTATGTAATACAGTGAAATACATAAAAGAAAAAATGAAGTGGAGTTGCATATTTTATAACTATGGATAGAGCTTTAGTAGAATTGAATGGTTACTAGTTCTGTACCACCGATTTTCAAGTACATTGTGGCAGTTTATCAGATAACTGTGTATGGGTATTTAATTCATGGGGAAAGTTTGTTTTTTCCATTATAAAAACATACGCTTCGTGAAACATTTGGCAGTTATATCTTTAAATTGAACCTTTTTTCCCCTTTTGTTTTGGTTCCTTTTAAGTTGGGACTCTAATTGGAGGGTATTTTAGTAACAGGAGATTTTGTAACATTCTAATGCAATGAAAATATTTGACTTTAGAAAATATCCTTGAGGGATTTTTAGGACTAATAGAGTCACTGTCTTTAAGGAGGTTATAGGTTGATAAGGGAGAAAAAACTTGGAAAAGGTGAAGTATTACATGCATATTAATTGTGATACAATTTTTTATTTTATTATTTTAGTATGCAATTAATAGAGCAGCAGGACCATGAAATTGATCTGTACTATTTTGACAGTAAATTTGGGGGTCTCAAACCGCGCCCAAAATGAGTAAGGAGGTGACAAGTGCAAGTTATCCTTGGCAAAATATTTTCAGTTTGGTCAGAAGGATGGGTAGTTTTGAGGAGTGATACAGATCAGAAAAAACATAGAGGTCCAGAGCTGTGGTGGAGCTGTAATGGGGCCTTGAGTCATAGCTTAAAGAGACTGTTAAAGACCTGAATATTTTGTTCATAATTCATGATTTAAATTCAGACAAAAGTATTGAGCCTATTATGTGTGAATTCCCTAAGCAGAAGCCCCTCATGAGTTATCTGGTGTTGATTGAGGATGGTTGCTACTGTAATACTTTTAATCTACTCACAATACAGTTAAAGTTAGAACTCTCAATGGAATGATCATACACAAAAAATAGAGTGTGGTGTCCATGGTCTTTTGTGGACACTGAGTTCTCACAACCTTTCTTTTTTTCCCTCCCCTATATTCATTATGCTGTGCCTTTTATTTCTCTGACATATTCCAGAACTGGAATCCTGTCTCTCTCACTCCACTTCATCCATTTTTCCCATTCCCCCACCCTGTTCCCCTCTGGCAACCTTCAGTTTGTTCTCTGTATTTATGGGTCTGTTTTTGCTTTTTGTTTGTTGGTTTATTTGAATTCTCACTACTTCTAAATTTAAGATTTCCTGCCTTCACTGCCTGGCAATATAGTAGGCACTTAATTACTTGCCTTTTTTTCTTATTCTCATCCCCTAAAATAAACCCTGGAGTTCATTTCGGTGGACCTCCCTTATGGATGGATTCACACAAGACGTCATTTGTTTCGTGTCTCTTCATATTGTTACTATTTTGATCACCTCTCTTTGGCTATGGTAAAGTTTTCTTAAAACCCATTTTATTTTGGGGACTACAGAATAAAACATAGCCCTTTTGTATGAGGCCTAGCGGTAAAGATTGCAGGCATTTTGTGGTTTAATTTCTATATGAAATACACAAGTTCTTAAATTTTTAATATTTATTTATTTCATTTTTATTTTTAAAAAATATGGAATGTAATGTATTAAATTCCTATTGTGACATTTGTTTATATAGTGTTAGTTTTTCTCCATTTGTATTAGTTGATTGAGTGTATATTTCCTCTCGAATTTTTTTTTGTACTCCACTGTTACTTTTTTTTTTAGATGACGTTGACATATGTATAGATCTTAAGTGAATTTTGACAAGTGTATACAACTGTGTAATTATGACCCCACTCAAGATACAGATACACATTGATTTGTAGTTGGATTACACTTCTTTCCACCCCCGCCCTCCCCAACTATGTATAGGTAGATCTTGCCTTAAAATTTACTCTAGAAAGGAAATCTTAGGATATTCTTATGATTTATTACCAACTTATTGTTTCTGTTGGATTGATAATCTTGTCATCTTCAACATATTTTTTTATTTTGCTGTAAACATATTTTCTTGGGATATATGACGATCCTGTGAAAACAATTTCAGATGGAGGTTCCCTTGTTAACTTCTTTAGGCATTTTGGTACTGGGATACAGAAGATCTTCTCTTCTTGGCTAAGTTTATTCCTGTCACTACAAATTCATGGACCTTTCTTTACCCTCTGGATACCGACTGTTGTTGCTTAGTTGTTTTCCGTGCTCTCCCTGGTCTAAACCTTGTACTTCCCTTAAAATCCCTACCCTGCTACTTCTGCCTTCTGTGGTCCCTCTTCTCTTGCAGTAGTTCTACAGTGAAAGCCAACTTGTGCTTATCACTTTAGTGATTGAGCTCTTAAGTCCCTGCAGGCTGAGTCTGCCCTTTTCTTTGCTTCTGTGTCTTACTTGCCCTAAAGCACTCCCAAAGTTCATTTCTGTCTTAAGGCCTTTGCATCCACTGTTCTCCCTGTGTAGCTACTATCTGGATTATGCTTCTCAGAGTGCTTCTCTGGATGCCCTCATGCCATCTTAGCCTAAATGTCACCCCTCCCTGAGAAGAAGCATCCTTCTCTAACATTTCACCCTGGGTTTTTTTAATTGCACTTAACACTATGAAATTTTCATGTGTGTCTTCTCCAGTAAAACATGACCTTCACATGTGCTTGCATCTTAATGGTTTTACCTCCGTTTCCCTTCATACCTGCTAGTGCATCAGTTATTATGGATGCCTGGCTGGCTCAGTTGATGGAGCATGTGGGTTATGAGTTCAAGCCCCAAATTGAGCATAGAGCTTATTTAAAAAATAGTAGGCACTCCATATTTGAGTGTTCTTCCTGAAGTAAATACATGAAAATGGAATTCTGCAAGTTTGTTTCTGTTTTTAGAGTTAACTCTAGTTTATAACACTGTTACCGTGGGAGGCATTTTGAGGGAAGCTGTTCCTTGTATAGCAGCCTGGTTAGCCCGAGGCAGCAACTTAAATAAACTTATTGAACAGGTTTAAAAAGACATTGTTCTGGTGTGGCCAGATCTTTTACAGAAGAAAAAATATGTTCATTTAAGATTCATAGATTTATCCATCTTGGAAAAAATACCTAGCTCACATATTTAAAGTTCTTTTACACATTGACACCTTACCATATCTGTTGGACCTATTTGTACCTTATTTAAACAGTCTAATCACTGAAAAGTTAAGCACTGGATTGTGCCTTTTGGCATTCCACTGGAATGCCTGAGTCCTTGTTGTATGCCTCCTGATTGGAGAATGACTGAAACCAAAACCTGGCTGGCTCAGTCAGTAGAGAGCATGCAACTCTTGATCCCGGGATCCTGAATTGAACTTCCATGTTGGGAATAGAGTTACCCCCCCCAAAAAAATAATAATAAATAAAATAAAAATAAAAAAAATTCCAGAATCAACAGATTTCTCAACATGGTGAATTTTTCTTTCATATTAATCTTCATACCTTTTCAAAAAGAAATTGTGGGGCACCTGGGTGGCCCAGTGGGTTAAAGCCTCTGCCTTCTGCTCAGGTCATGATCCCAGGGTCCTGGGATCGAGCCCTGTGTCGTGTTCTCTGCTCCACAGGGAACCTGCTTCCCTCTCTCTGCCTGTCTCTCTACCTACTTGTGATCTCTGTCAAATAAGTAAATAAAATCTTTAAAAAGGGGGGGGGGATTGTATTCTTGGTGGAGATTATTTTTTTGGAGCTTAATGTTGGTATTCATATTAACATGGTATGTCTAGGATCTCATGTTTATTATTTTGAAAACTTATTTATTTATTTATTTTTGAGAGAAAGAGAGAGAGAGAGAGAGGAGGGGTGGGGCAGAGGGAGAGTGAGAGAGAGAGAGAATCTTAAGTAGGCTCCACACCCAGGGCAGAGTGCAATGTGGGGCTCAGTCTCACAACCCTGAGATCATGACCTGAGCTGAAATCGAGTCAGATGCTTAATCTAACTGAGCCACCCAAGTGCTCCTATTTAAAAATCTTTTAAAGGCTTCCTGTGTTTGTTTGTTTATCTATTTTAAGATTGATTTATTAGAGAGTGAGCAGGGGGAGGAGCAGAGGGAGAGAGAATCCTGATGCCAGATTCTCCTCTGAGTGTGGAGCCCAATGCAGACTGGATCCTGGGACCCTGAGATCATGACCTGACCCAAAAGCTCAACTGACTGAGCCACCCAGGTGCCTCTAAGTCTTTTTTTTTTTCTTAAGATTTTATTTATTCATTTGACAGACAGAGATCACAAGTAGGCAGAGAGGCAGAGGAAGCAGGTTCCCTGCTGAGTAGAGAGCCCGAAGCGATCCCAGGACCCTGTGATAATGACCCAAGCCGAAGGCAGAGGCTTTATCCCACTGAGCCACCCAGGCACCCCATCCTCTAAAGTCCTTTTGCATTTATTTGAAAACTCTTACTTTTAGAGAGGTTTCTGGTATCAGAATAAATTTATTTTGTTTTGGGGGTTTTTTTGGCATGGAACTTTGTAAGTTATGTTATTTTTTTATTTACAAGAAGAGGCACTAATTTTTCCTTTTCTTTCTTTTTAGCATCATTTTTTAAAAAAGATTTTTTTTTAATTTATTCGTTTAGAAAGCACGTGCAGGCAGGAGGGGGGCAAAGAGAGAGAGGGACTCTAAAGTGGACTCAGCACTGAACCTGCAACCCAATGTGGGGCTCAATCTCATGACCCGGAGATTATGACCTGAGCTGAAATCAAGAGTCGGATGCTTAACCAACTGAGCCACCCAGGTTCCCCATTTTTAGCATCTGTCCTTTGTTTTTATTTATTTATTTTTTAAAATTTTATTTATTTGACAGAGACAGCAAGAGACATAATATAGGCAGGGGGATTGGAAGAGGGAGAAGCAGGCTTCCCGCTGAGCAGGGAGCAGGATTCAGGACTTGATTCCAGGACCCTGGGATCATGACCTGAGCCAAAACACTTAACGCTTAACGACTCAGCCACCCAGGTGCTCCTGCTTTTAGCATCTTAAAGGACCTCTACAGTGCTCTTATATTTCACAAAAAA